>NW_028188038.1:0-40650 GCF_964204655.1 Triturus cristatus
CCCCTATCCCTCCTATCCCCTACCCCCTATCCCTTCCTCCCTCCCACCCGGACTGAAACAGAGTGTTACCTTGCCCTCTATCCCCCCTATCCTCCTATCCCCTACCCCCTATCCCTTCCTCCCTCCCACCCGGACTGGAACAGAGTGTTACCTTGCCCTCTATCCCCCCTATCCCTCCTATCCCCTACCCCCTATCCCTTCCTCCCTCCCACCCGGACTGGAACAGAGTGTTACCTTGCCCTCTATCCCCCCTATCCCTCCTATCCCCTACCCCCTATCCCTTCCTCCCTCCCACCCGGACTGGAACAGAGTGTTACCTTGCCCTCTATCCCCCCTATCCCTCCTATCCCCTACCCCCTATCCCTTCCTCCCTCCCACCCGGACTGGAACAGAGTGTTACCTTGCCCTCTATCCCCCCTATCCCTCCTATCCCCTACCCCCTATCCCTTCCTCCCTCCCACCCGGACTGGAACAGAGTGTTACCTAGCCCTCTATCCCCCCTATCCCTTCCTCCCTCCCACCCGGACTGGAACAGAGTGTTACCTTGCCCTCTATCCCCCCTATCCCTCCTATCCCCTACCCCCTATCCCTTCCTCCCTCCCACCCGGACTGGAACAGAGTGTTACCTTGCCCTCTATCCCCCCTATCCCTCCTATCCCCTACCCCCTATCCCTTCCTCCCTCCCACCCGGACTGGAACAGAGTGTTACCTTGCCCTCTATCCCCCCTATCCCTCCTATCCCCTACCCCCTATCCCTTCCTCCCTCCCACCCGGACTGGAACAGAGTGTTACCTTGCCCTCTATCCCCCCTATCCCTCCTATCCCCTACCCCCTATCCCTTCCTCCCTCCCACCCGGACTGGAACAGAGTGTTACCTTGCCCTCTATCCCCCCCTATCCTCCCTTCCTCCCTCCCACCCGGACTGGAACAGAGTGTTACCTTGCCCTCTATCCCCCCTATCCCTTCCTCCCTCCCACCCGGACTGGAACAGAGTGTTACCTTGCCCTCTATCCCCCCTATCCCTCCTATCCCCTACCCCCTATCCCTTCCTCCCTCCCACCCGGACTGGAACAGAGTGTTACCTTGCCCTCTATCCCCCCTATCCCTTCCTCCCTCCCACCCGGACTGGAACAGAGTGTTACCTTGCCCTCTATCCCCCCTATCCCTCCTATCCCCTACCCCCTATCCCTTCCTCCCTCCCACCCGGACTGGAACAGAGTGTTACCTTGCCCTCTATCCCCCCTATCCCTTCCTCCCTCCCACCCGGACTGGAACAGAGTGTTACCTTGCCCTCTATCCCCCCTATCCCTCCTATCCCCTACCCCCTATCCCTTCCTCCCTCCCACCCGGACTGGAACAGAGTGTTACCTTGCCCTCTATCCCCCCTATCCCTCCTATCCCCTACCCCCTATCCCTTCCTCCCTCCCACCCGGACTGGAACAGAGTGTTACCTTGCCCTCTATCCCCCCTATCCCTCCTACTCCCCTACCCCCTATCCCTTCCTCCCTCCCACCCGGACTGGAACAGAGTGTTACCTTGCCCTCTATCCCCCCTATCCCTCCTATCCCCTACCCCCTATCCCTTCCTCCCTCCCACCCGGACTGGAACAGAGTGTTACCTTGCCCTCTATCCCCCCTATCCCTTCCTCCCTCCCACCCGGACTGGAACAGAGTGTTACCTTGCCCTCTATCCCCCCTATCCCTTCCTCCCTCCCACCCGGACTGGAACAGAGTGTTACCTTGCCCTCTATCCCCCCTATCCCTCCTATCCCCTACCCCCTATCCCTTCCTCCCTCCCACCCGGACTGGAACAGAGTGTTACCTTGCCCTCTATCCCCCTATCCCTTCCTCCCTCCCACCCGGACTGGAACAGAGTGTTACCTTGCCCTCTATCCCCCCTATCCCTCCTATCCCCTACCCCCTATCCCTTCCTCCCTCCCACCCGGACTGGAACAGAGTGTTACCTTGCCCTCTATCCCCCCTATCCCTTCCTCCCTCCCACCCGGACTGGAACAGAGTGTTACCTTGCCCTCTATCCCCCCTATCCCTCCTATCCCCTACCCCCTATCCCTTCCTCCCTCCCACCCGGACTGGAACAGAGTGTTACCTTGCCCTCTATCCCCCTATCCCTCCTATCCCCTACCCCCTATCCCTTCCTCCCTCCCACCCGGACTGGAACAGAGTGTTACCTTGCCCTCTATCCCCCCTATCCCTCCTATCCCCTACCCCCTATCCCTTCCTCCCTCCCACCCGGACTGGAACAGAGTGTTACCTTGCCCTCTATCCCCCCTATCCCTCCTATCCCCTACCCCCTATCCCTTCCTCCCTCCCACCCGGACTGGAACAGAGTGTTACCTTGCCCTCTATCCCCCCTATCCCTTCCTCCCTCCCACCCGGACTGGAACAGAGTGTTACCTTGCCCTCTATCCCCCCTATCCCTTCCTCCCTCCCACCCGGACTGGAACAGAGTGTTACCTTGCCCTCTATCCCCCCTATCCCTCCTATCCCCTACCCCCTATCCCTTCCTCCCTCCCACCCGGACTGGAACAGAGTGTTACCTTGCCCTCTATCCCCCCTATCCCTTCCTCCCTCCCACCCGGACTGGAACAGAGTGTTACCTTGCCCTCTATCCCCCCTATCCCTCCTATCCCCTATCCCTTCCTCCCTCCCACCCGGACTGGAACAGAGTGTTACCTTGCCCTCTATCCCCCCTATCCCTTCCTCCCTCCCACCCGGACTGGAACAGAGTGTTACCTTGCCCTCTATCCCCCCTATCCCTTCCTCCCTCCCACCCGGACTGGAACAGAGTGTTACCTTGCCCTCTATCCCCCCTATCCCTTCCTCCCTCCCACCCGGACTGGAACAGAGTGTTACCTTGCCCTCTATCCCCCCTATCCCTTCCTCCCTCCCACCCGGACTGGAACAGAGTGTTACCTTGCCCTCTATCCCCCTATCCCTCCTATCCCCTACCCCCTATCCCTTCCTCCCTCCCACCCGGACTGGAACAGAGTGTTACCTTGCCCTCTATCCCCCCTATCCCTCCTATCCCCTACCCCCTATCCCTTCCTCCCTCCCACCCGGACTGGAACAGAGTGTTACCTTGCCCTCTATCCCCCCTATCCCTCCTATCCCCTACCCCCTATCCCTTCCTCCCTCCCACCCGGACTGGAACAGAGTGTTACCTTGCCCTCTATCCCCCCTATCCCTCCTATCCCCTACCCCCTATCCCTTCCTCCCTCCCACCCGGACTGGAACAGAGTGTTACCTTGCCCTCTATCCCCCCTATCCCTTCCTCCCTCCCACCCGGACTGGAACAGAGTGTTACCTTGCCCTCTATCCCCCCTATCCCTCCTATCCCCTACCCCCTATCCCTTCCTCCCTCCCACCCGGACTGGAACAGAGTGTTACCTTGCCCTCTATCCCCCCTATCCCTTCCTCCCTCCCACCCGGACTGGAACAGAGTGTTACCTTGCCCTCTATCCCCCCTATCCCTCCTATCCCCTACCCCCTATCCCTTCCTCCCTCCCACCCGGACTGGAACAGAGTGTTACCTTGCCCTCTATCCCCCCTATCCCTCCTATCCCCTACCCCCTATCCCTTCCTCCCTCCCACCCGGACTGGAACAGAGTGTTACCTTGCCCTCTATCCCCCCTATCCCTTCCTCCCTCCCACCCGGACTGGAACAGAGTGTTACCTTGCCCTCTATCCCCCCTATCCCTCCTATCCCCTACCCCCTATCCCTTCCTCCCACCCGGACTGGAACAGAGTGTTACCTTGCCCTCTATCCCCCCTATCCCTCCTATCCCCTACCCCCTATCCCTTCCTCCCTCCCACCCGGACTGGAACAGAGTGTTACCTTGCCCTCTATCCCCCCTATCCCTTCCTCCCTCCCACCCGGACTGGAACAGAGTGTTACCTTGCCCTCTATCCCCCCTATCCCTCCTATCCCCTACCCCCTATCCCTTCCTCCCTCCCACCCGGACTGGAACAGAGTGTTACCTTGCCCTCTATCCCCCCTATCCCTCCTATCCCCTACCCCCTATCCCTTCCTCCCTCCCACCCGGACTGGAACAGAGTGTTACCTTGCCCTCTATCCCCCCTATCCCTTCCTCCCTCCCACCCGGACTGGAACAGAGTGTTACCTTGCCCTCTATCCCCCCTATCCCTCCTATCCCCTACCCCCTATCCCTTCCTCCCTCCCACCCGGACTGGAACAGAGTGTTACCTTGCCCTCTATCCCCCTCTATCCCTCCTATCCCCTACCCCCTATCCCTTCCTCCCTCCCACCCGGACTGGAACAGAGTGTTACCTTGCCCTCTATCCCCCCTATCCCTTCCTCCCTCCCACCCGGACTGGAACAGAGTGTTACCTTGCCCTCTATCCCCCCTATCCCTTCCTCCCTCCCACCCGGACTGGAACAGAGTGTTACCTTGCCCTCTATCCCCCCTATCCCTTCCTCCCTCCCACCCGGACTGGAACAGAGTGTTACCTTGCCCTCTATCCCCCCTATCCCTCCTATCCCCTACCCCCTATCCCTTCCTCCCTCCCACCCGGACTGGAACAGAGTGTTACCTTGCCCTCTATCCCCCCTATCCCTCCTATCCCCTACCCCCTATCCCTTCCTCCCTCCCACCCGGACTGGAACAGAGTGTTACCTTGCCCTCTATCCCCCCTATCCCTTCCTCCCTCCCACCCGGACTGGAACAGAGTGTTACCTTGCCCTCTATCCCCCCTATCCCTTCCTCCCTCCCACCCGGACTGGAACAGAGTGTTACCTTGCCCTCTATCCCCCCTATCCCTCCTATCCCCTACCCCCTATCCCTTCCTCCCTCCCACCCGGACTGGAACAGAGTGTTACCTTGCCCTCTATCCCCCCTATCCCTCCTATCCCCTACCCCCTATCCCTTCCTCCCTCCCACCCGGACTGGAACAGAGTGTTACCTTGCCCTCTATCCCCCCTATCCCTTCCTCCCTCCCACCCGGACTGGAACAGAGTGTTACCTTGCCCTCTATCCCCCCTATCCCTCCTATCCCCTACCCCCTATCCCTTCCTCCCTCCCACCCGGACTGGAACAGAGTGTTACCTTGCCCTCTATCCCCCCTATCCCTCCTATCCCATACCCCCTATCCCTTCCTCCCTCCCACCCGGACTGGAACAGAGTGTTACCTTGCCCTCTATCCCCCCTATCCCTTCCTCCCTCCCACCCGGACTGGAACAGAGTGTTACCTTGCCCTCTATCCCCCCTATCCCTTCCTCCCTCCCACCCGGACTGGAACAGAGTGTTACCTTGCCCTCTATCCCCCCTATCCCTCCTATCCCCTACCCCCTATCCCTTCCTCCCTCCCACCCGGACTGGAACAGAGTGTTACCTTGCCCTCTATCCCCCCTATCCCTTCCTCCCTCCCACCCGGACTGGAACAGAGTGTTACCTTGCCCTCTATCCCCCCTATCCCTCCTATCCCCTACCCCCTATCCCTTCCTCCCTCCCACCCGGACTGGAACAGAGTGTTACCTTGCCCTCTATCCCCCCTATCCCTTCCTCCCTCCCACCCGGACTGGAACAGAGTGTTACCTTGCCCTCTATCCCCCCTATCCCTCCTATCCCCTACCCCCTATCCCTTCCTCCCTCCCACCCGGACTGGAACAGAGTGTTACCTTGCCCTCTATCCCCCCTATCCCTCCTATCCCCTACCCCCTATCCCTTCCTCCCTCCCACCCGGACTGGAACAGAGTGTTACCTTGCCCTCTATCCCCCCTATCCCTTCCTCCCTCCCACCCGGACTGGAACAGAGTGTTACCTTGCCCTCTATCCCCCCTATCCCTTCCTCCCTCCCACCCGGACTGGAACAGAGTGTTACCTTGCCCTCTATCCCCCCTATCCCTCCTATCCCCTACCCCCTATCCCTTCCTCCTTCCCACCCGGGCTGGAACAGAGCGTTACCTTGCCCTCTATCACCCCTATCCCTTCCTCCCTCCCACCCGGACTGGAACAGAGTGTTACCTTGCCCTCTATCCCCCCTATCCCTCCTATCCCCTACCCCCTATCCCTTCCTCCCTCCCACCCGGACTGGAACAGAGTGTTACCTTGCCCTCTATCCCCCCTATCCCTTCCTCCCTCCCACCCGGACTGGAACAGAGTGTTACCTTGCCCTCTATCCCCCCTATCCCTCCTATCCCCTACCCCCTATCCCTTCCTCCCTCCCACCCGGACTGGAACAGAGTGTTACCTTGCCCTCTATCCCCCCTATCCCTCCTATCCCCTACCCCCTATCCCTTCCTCCCTCCCACCCGGACTGGAACAGAGTGTTACCTTGCCCTCTATCCCCCCTATCCCTTCCTCCCTCCCACCCGGACTGGAACAGAGTGTTACCTTGCCCTCTATCCCCCCTATCCCTTCCTCCCTCCCACCCGGACTGGAACAGAGTGTTACCTTGCCCTCTATCCCCCCTATCCCTCCTATCCCCTACCTCCTATCCCTTCCTCCCTCCCACCCGGACTGGAACAGAGTGTTACCTTGCCCTCTATCCCCCCTATCCCTTCCTCCCTCCCACCCGGACTGGAACAGAGTGTTACCTTGCCCTCTATCCCCCCTATCCCTCCTATCCCCTACCCCCTATCCCTTCCTCCCTCCCACCCGGACTGGAACAGAGTGTTACCTTGCCCTCTATCCCCCCTATCCCTTCCTCCCTCCCACCCGGACTGGAACAGTGTGTTACCTTGCCCTCTATCCCCCCTATCCCTCCTATCCCCTACCCCCTATCCCTTCCTCCCTCCCACCCGGACTGGAACAGAGTGTTACCTTGCCCTCTATCCCCCCTATCCCTCCTATCCCCTACCCCCTATCCCTTCCTCCCTCCCACCCGGACTGGAACAGAGTGTTACCTTGCCCTCTATCCCCCCTATCCCTTCCTCCCTCCCACCCGGACTGGAACAGAGTGTTACCTTGCCCTCTATCCCCCCTATCCCTTCCTCCCTCCCACCCGGACTGGAACAGAGTGTTACCTTGCCCTCTATCCCCCCTATCCCTCCTATCCCCTACCCCCTATCCCTTCCTCCCTCCCACCCGGACTGGAACAGAGTGTTACCTTGCCCTCTATCCCCCCTATCCCTTCCTCCCTCCCACCCGGACTGGAACAGAGTGTTACCTTGCCCTCTATCCCCCCTATCCCTCCTATCCCCTACCCCCTATCCCTTCCTCCCTCCCACCCGGACTGGAACAGAGTGTTACCTTGCCCTCTATCCCCCCTATCCCTTCCTCCCTCCCACCCGGACTGGAACAGAGTGTTACCTTGCCCTCTATCCCCCCTATCCCTCCTATCCCCTACCCCCTATCCCTTCCTCCCTCCCACCCGGACTGGAACAGAGTGTTACCTTGCCCTCTATCCCCCCTATCCCTCCTATCTCCTACCCCCTATCCCTTCCTCCCACCCGGACTGGAACAGAGTGTTACCTTGCCCTCTATCCCCCCTATCCCTTCCTCCCTCCCACCCGGACTGGAACAGAGTGTTACCTTGCCCTCTATCCCCCCTATCCCTTCCTCCCTCCCACCCGGACTGGAACAGAGTGTTACCTTGCCCTCTATCCCCCCTATCCCTCCTATCCCCTACCCCCTATCCCTTCCTCCCTCCCACCCGGACTGGAACAGAGTGTTACCTTGCCCTCTATCCCCCCTATCCCTTCCTCCCTCCCACCCGGACTGGAACAGAGTGTTACCTTGCCCTCTATCCCCCCTATCCCTCCTATCCCCTACCCCCTATCCCTTCCTCCCTCCCACCCGGACTGGAACAGAGTGTTACCTTGCCCTCTATCCCCCCTATCCCTTCCTCCCTCCCACCCGGACTGGAACAGAGTGTTACCTTGCCCTCTATCCCCCCTATCCCTCCTATCCCCTACCCCCTATCCCTTCCTCCCTCCCACCCGGACTGGAACAGAGTGTTACCTTGCCCTCTATCCCCCCTATCCCTCCTATCCCCTACCCCCTATCCCTTCCTCCCTCCCACCCGGACTGGAACAGAGTGTTACCTTGCCCTCTATCCCCCCTATCCCTTCCTCCCTCCCACCCGGACTGGAACAGAGTGTTACCTTGCCCTCTATCCCCCCTATCCCTTCCTCCCTCCCACCCGGACTGGAACAGAGTGTTACCTTGCCCTCTATCCCCCCTATCCCTCCTATCCCCTACCCCCTATCCCTTCCTCCCTCCCACCCGGACTGGAACAGAGTGTTACCTTGCCCTCTATCCCCCCTATCCCTTCCTCCCTCCCACCCGGACTGGAACAGAGTGTTACCTTGCCCTCTATCCCCCCTATCCCTTCCTCCCTCCCACCCGGACTGGAACAGAGTGTTACCTTGCCCTCTATCCCCCCTATCCCTCCTATCCCCTACCCCCTATCCCTTCCTCCCTCCCACCCGGACTGGAACAGAGTGTTACCTTGCCCTCTATCCCCCCTATCCCTTCCTCCCTCCCACCCGGACTGGAACAGAGTGTTACCTTGCCCTCTATCCCCCCTATCCCTCCTATCCCCTACCCCCTATCCCTTCCTCCCTCCCACCCGGACTGGAACAGAGTGTTACCTTGCCCTCTATCCCCCCTATCCCTTCCTCCCTCCCACCCGGACTGGAACAGAGTGTTACCTTGCCCTCTATCCCCCCTATCCCTCCTATCCCCTACCCCCTATCCCTTCCTCCCTCCCACCCGGACTGGAACAGAGTGTTACCTTGCCCTCTATCCCCCCTATCCCTTCCTCCCTCCCACCCGGACTGGAACAGAGTGTTACCTTGCCCTCTATCCCCCCTATCCCTCCTATCCCCTACCCCCTATCCCTTCCTCCCTCCCACCCGGACTGGAACAGAGTGTTACCTTGCCCTCTATCCCCCCTATCCCTTCCTCCCTCCCACCCGGACTGGAACAGAGTGTTACCTTGCCCTCTATCCCCCCTATCCCTTCCTCCCTCCCACCCGGACTGGAACAGAGTGTTACCTTGCCCTCTATCCCCCCTATCCCTCCTATCCCCTACCCCCTATCCCTTCCTCCCTCCCACCCGGACTGGAACAGAGTGTTACCTTGCCCTCTATCCCCCCTATCCCTTCCTCCCTCCCACCCGGACTGGAACAGAGTGTTACCTTGCCCTCTATCCCCCCTATCCCTCCTATCCCCTACCCCCTATCCCTTCCTCCCTCCCACCCGGACTGGAACAGAGTGTTACCTTGCCCTCTATCCCCCCTATCCCTTCCTCCCTCCCACCCGGACTGGAACAGAGTGTTACCTTGCCCTCTATCCCCCCTATCCCTCCTATCCCCTACCCCCTATCCCTTCCTCCCTCCCACCCGGACTGGAACAGAGTGTTACCTTGCCCTCTATCCCCCCTATCCCTTCCTCCCTCCCACCCGGACTGGAACAGAGTGTTACCTTGCCCTCTATCCCCCCTATCCCCCCTATCCCCTACCCCCTATCCCTTCCTCCCTCCCACCCGGACTGGAACAGAGTGTTACCTTGCCCTCTATCCCCCCTATCCCTTCCTCCCTCCCACCCGGACTGGAACAGAGTGTTACCTTGCCCTCTATCCCCCCTATCCCTCCTATCCCCTACCCCCTATCCCTTCCTCCCTCCCACCCGGACTGGAACAGAGTGTTACCTTGCCCTCTATCCCCCCTATCCCTTCCTCCCTCCCACCCGGACTGGAACAGAGTGTTACCTTGCCCTCTATCCCCCCTATCCCTTCCTCCCTCCCACCCGGACTGGAACAGAGTGTTACCTTGCCCTCTATCCCCCCTATCCCTCCTATCCCCTACCCCCTATCCCTTCCTCCCACCCGGACTGGAACAGAGTGTTACCTTGCCCTCTATCCCCCCTATCCCTTCCTCCCTCCCACCCGGACTGGAACAGAGTGTTACCTTGCCCTCTATCCCCCCTATCCCTCCTATCCCCTACCCCCTATCCCTTCCTCCCTCCCACCCGGACTGGAACAGAGTGTTACCTTGCCCTCTATCCCCCCTATCCCTTCCTCCCTCCCACCCGGACTGGAACAGAGTGTTACCTTGCCCTCTATCCCCCCTATCCCTCCTATCCCCTACCCCCTATCCCTTCCTCCCTCCCACCCGGACTGGAACAGAGTGTTACCTTGCCCTCTATCCCCCCTATCCCTTCCTCCCTCCCACCCGGACTGGAACAGAGTGTTACCTTGCCCTCTATCCCCCCTATCCCTTCCTCCCTCCCACCCGGACTGGAACAGAGTGTTACCTTGCCCTCTATCCCCCCTATCCCTCCTATCCCCTACCCCCTATCCCTTCCTCCCTCCCACCCGGACTGGAACAGAGTGTTACCTTGCCCTCTATCCCCCCTATCCCTTCCTCCCTCCCACCCGGACTGGAACAGAGTGTTACCTTGCCCTCTATCCCCCCTATCCCTTCCTCCCTCCCGGACTGGAACAGAGTGTTACCTTGCCCTCTATCCCCCCTATCCCTCCTATCCCCTACCCCCTATCCCTTCCTCCCTCCCACCCGGACTGGAACAGAGTGTTACCTTGCCCTCTATCCCCCCTATCCCTTCCTCCCTCCCACCCGGACTGGAACAGAGTGTTACCTTGCCCTCTATCCCCCCTATCCCTTCCTCCCTCCCACCCGGACTGGAACAGAGTGTTACCTTGCCCTCTATCCCCCCTATCCCTCCTATCCCCTACCCCCTATCCCTTCCTCCCTCCCACCCGGACTGGAACAGAGTGTTACCTTGCCCTCTATCCCCCCTATCCCTTCCTCCCTCCCACCCGGACTGGAACAGAGTGTTACCTTGCCCTCTATCCCCCCTATCCCTTCCTCCCTCCCACCCGGACTGGAACAGAGTGTTACCTTGCCCTCTATCCCCCCTATCCCTTCCTCCCTCCCACCCGGACTGGAACAGAGTGTTACCTTGCCCTCTATCCCCCCTATCCCTTCCTCCCTCCCACCCGGACTGGAACAGAGTGTTACCTTGCCCTCTATCCCCCCTATCCCTTCCTCCCTCCCACCCGGACTGGAACAGAGTGTTACCTTGCCCTCTATCCCCCCTATCCCTCCTATCCCCTACCCCCTATCCCTTCCTCCCTCCCACCCGGACTGGAACAGAGTGTTACCTTGCCCTCTATCCCCCCTATCCCTTCCTCCCTCCCACCCGGACTGGAACAGAGTGTTACCTTGCCCTCTATCCCCCCTATCCCTTCCTCCCTCCCACCCGGACTGGAACAGAGTGTTACCTTGCCCTCTATCCCCCCTATCCCTTCCTCCCTCCCACCCGGACTGGAACAGAGTGTTACCTTGCCCTCTATCCCCCCTATCCCTTCCTCCCTCCCACCCGGACTGGAACAGAGTGTTACCTTGCCCTCTATCCCCCCTATCCCTTCCTCCCTCCCACCCGGACTGGAACAGAGTGTTACCTTGCCCTCTATCCCCCCTATCCCTTCCTCCCTCCCACCCGGACTGGAACAGAGTGTTACCTTGCCCTCTATCCCCCCTATCCCTTCCTCCCTCCCACCCGGACTGGAACAGAGTGTTACCTTGCCCTCTATCCCCCCTATCCCTTCCTCCCTCCCACCCGGACTGGAACAGAGTGTTACCTTGCCCTCTATCCCCCCTATCCCTTCCTCCCTCCCACCCGGACTGGAACAGAGTGTTACCTTGCCCTCTATCCCCCCTATCCCTCCTATCCCCTACCCCCTATCCCTTCCTCCCTCCCACCCGGACTGGAACAGAGTGTTACCTTGCCCTCTATCCCCCCTATCCCTCCTATCCCCTACCCCCTATCCCTTCCTCCCTCCCACCCGGACTGGAACAGAGTGTTACCTTGCCCTCTATCCCCCCTATCCCTCCTATCCCCTACCCCCTATCCCTTCCTCCCTCCCACCCGGACTGGAACAGAGTGTTACCTTGCCCTCTATCCCCCCTATCCCTCCTATCCCCTACCCCCTATCCCTTCCTCCCTCCCACCCGGACTGGAACAGAGTGTTACCTTGCCCTCTATCCCCCCTATCCCTCCTATCCCCTACCCCCTATCCCTTCCTCCCTCCCACCCGGACTGGAACAGAGTGTTACCTTGCCCTCTATCCCCCCTATCCCTCCTATCCCCTACCCCCTATCCCTTCCTCCCTCCCACCCGGACTGGAACAGAGTGTTACCTTGCCCTCTATCCCCCCTATCCCTCCTATCCCCTACCCCCTATCCCTTCCTCCCTCCCACCCGGACTGGAACAGAGTGTTACCTTGCCCTCTATCCCCCCTATCCCTCCTATCCCCTACCCCCTATCCCTTCCTCCCTCCCACCCGGACTGGAACAGAGTGTTACCTTGCCCTCTATCCCCCCTATCCCTCCTATCCCCTACCCCCTATCCCTTCCTCCCTCCCACCCGGACTGGAACAGAGTGTTACCTTGCCCTCTATCCCCCCTATCCCTCCTATCCCCTACCCCCTATCCCTTCCTCCCTCCCACCCGGACTGGAACAGAGTGTTACCTTGCCCTCTATCCCCCCTATCCCTCCTATCCCCTACCCCCTATCCCTTCCTCCCTCCCACCCGGACTGGAACAGAGTGTTACCTTGCCCTCTATCCCCCCTATCCCTCCTATCCCCTACCCCCTATCCCTTCCTCCCTCCCACCCGGACTGGAACAGAGTGTTACCTTGCCCTCTATCCCCCCTATCCCTCCTATCCCCTACCCCCTATCCCTTCCTCCCTGTTGGACCCGGCCTCGCAGAACGGCCCTCCGTGCACCCGCACCACCGAAACCTGGTACCTGCAGCCCCAACCACCCGGCCCAGCCGGTCCTTCCTACCAGAACACCCGCACCCGGCCCGGACATCCTCGTCCATGGCCTCTCTCCTTTCGGCCACCCCGGGCCCGCATGCCCACTTCATGCGTCAAGATGGCCGCCCGGCCCCAGCGCGACCCTGGCCTAGCGGCGCCACTCCGGCTGGAGGACATCACACTTCCAGGGGGATGAGAGAGGGAGGAGCAGTTTCTATCGCACCTCTGGACTCCCCTGGGACGATGGGTTTCGATCGGCCCTCCGGCCTCCCTGAGAGCTGGCTCCACGCCTGCTGGGTGTCTGGGACTCCTCCCGCCCCGGCCCTGAACGAGATCAAAAGACAATAGCAGGAAACCCCGACAAGCGGCCCCCAGGTGACAAGACCCCTGCCTCCACCGACCCCGGACATCAAAGAGGGGGCGACCTATAACAAGGGGTGCTCTGGGTCGGTCCGGCAGATTCGACGCTGGAACAACGTAAGCCTGCTGAGTGACTCGCGGCTCCTGGAAGATCGTAACACCTCTGAACCTGTGTCTAAGCCTGCTGAGTGACTCGCGGCTCCTGGAAGATCGTAACACCTCTGAACCTGTGCCGAAGCCTGCTGAGTGACTCGCGGCTCCTGGAAGATCGTAACACCTCTGAACCTGTGCCTAAGCCTGCTGAGTGACTCGCGGCTCCTGGAAGATCGTAACACCTCTGAACCTGTGTCTAAGCCTGCTGAGTGACTCGCGGCTCCTGGAAGAACGTAACATCTCCGAACTTGTGCCTAAGCCTGCTGAGTGACTCGCGGCTCCTGGAAGATCGTAACATCTCCGAACTTGTGCCTAAGCCTGCTGAGTGACTCGCGGCTCCTTGAAGATCGGGCACCTCTGAACCTGTACCTGAGCCCGCTGAGTGACTCGCGGCTCCCCCAGACTCTCACGGTCCCGCCGGACCCCGACTACGACCCCGTATCCCCCGGCTCGAGGATTGTGAGCTGCGCGCCGGATACGTCCCTGCTTGAACTATTGCCAAAGACTGTCCCGCTACCCCCCTACCTTTCCGAGACTCTTGAGCCTGTGCACATCTTGTACATATTTGCCGTGATAACCTACTTGATAAAGATTGTTTCTGAGAATAACCGGTGTGGTTACTCTGTGTCGTGTGATGCCAGAAGTACGATCCTAGCTACGAGATTCCTCCCCTTGGGGAGTCTCCCGCCAGTGCCCGGCTACGATACTTTGAGGGTGGGTCTCAGGGTAGTCAGGACCCCTTCCGGGCTCTCCTGAGATCGCCGTCTAACATTGGTGGCAAGCGACGGGATTCGGGCCCATCACCTAGAGATCGTACCGTGAACAACAGACGCACTACCGACAGGGATGGCAGAAGGAAGCACCATGAGCCCCGCAGAAACCAACGCCAACAGGGTGTTCCAGGTGGAGCATCTAGAAGAATATACACACAAGGAGCTGAAGCAATTTTGCAAAGAACTTAAAATCGCTACCACTGGTCTCAACACGAAGGAAGATTTGCAGAAAGCACTGAAAACTTGGGTGGAGACCGGGGCCTCCCGCCCGGAAGGCACGGGGGAGCGCCCCGACGAAACCGAACCCCCCCAAAGTGAAAGCAGCAGCAATCAGGTGCGAGGAGGCGTACCAGACGGGGGCTTCTCCCCAGAAGAACTCGCGGACCGAGAGAGAAGCCGCAATCATGAACTAGAGCTGGCCAAACTCAAAATTGAGGGCGAATTGAAGTTAGCGGAAAAAAAGCTAGCGGTAGAACAAATGCGTGTACAAGGTGAACTGGAGGAGAAAAAGCTCCAACGGGAGCACGAAGGAAGAAAGCTCCAGCTGGAGCACGAACGCAGCTTAAAGGAACTCGAGCTCAAGGCCCGAAACGAGGAAGGGAGGCCCCCAAGTAACCAAGAGACGGCCTCCCCAGCGGAACAGAAGGTCCACATCCCGAAGGATGTGGTCAAGGAATATTATAAAAACGATGACATTCAGCAATGGTTTCGGGCCTACGAGGTCGCCATGACCTCCCATCGGATCCCGCAGAAGGACTGGGGGGCGGGGCTGTGGGGGCGGTTTCTGAGCGAAGGAAGGGACACCCTGCTCGACCTACCCCTCTCCCTGCAGACCTCCTACAGCCACATGAAAGAGGCTCTACTCACAAGATACGGCCTCACCCCAGAAATGTACCGTCAACGGTTCCGGGACTGCAGGAAGATCCCGGGCACCACCTGGGTGGAATATGTAAACTTTTTCAGTCGGGCCTTCGATGGGTGGACCAAGGGCAGCAAGGTCACCACCCTGGCCGAACTCACTGACCTCATGTTGTGGGAACATCTAGCTGCGAACTGCTTCGTAGAACTACGTCAGCATCTGCTGGACAGTAAGCTCACAGATCCCCGGAAGCTGGCTGTGGAGGCCGACCGCTGGACCAACACCCGGGTCTCCCGGGGCATGGTAGGAGAGTACCCCCGAACCAGTCAGGGACCACCCCGCCAGAGAGGAGGAGGGAACCAGGGAGGGCCGAGAGAGTCCCAGCCTAGCCCCCCGAAGGCACCACCTCCACCTTTCCCGGCGCCCCCTCCACCAGTAACCGGGCCCCCTGGGAAACGGGGACACCGGGTGACCGTCACCTGTTTTCGCTGCCAGAAACCCGGGCACTACGCCAATGACCCAGAGTGCCCCATGGCCACCCAAGTCCCCCCGACGAGACAGATAGCCAACGTAGCCCTGGGGGAGGGGGTGGAGGAAGCTGAAGAGTGGGAACCCGCAGCAATGGCCCTAGTATCCCTGGGAGATAGGGAGATGATCCCTGGTAGCCTCCTCCCCTCCAACACCCAGAAGTATGGGCAGCTTGTCAAAATCAATGGCCACCAGGTAGAGGCCCTGCGAGACACCGGGGCCAGTATCACCGGTGTCCTCAGGCACCTAGTCCCCGAAGAGCAGATCCTCCCCAACGTCTTTTGCCCTGTAATATCCGCAGACAATAGAGAGAGCATGTGCCAGGTAGCCCTGGTGCCATTCGAGTGGGGAGGGGTGATAGGCAAACTCAAGGTGGCCGTGAGAACCTCCCAGCCGGTCGACTGCCTTTTAGGGAACGACCTAGAGAGTTCCCCATGGAAGCACGTAGAGCGTAAGGCCCACCTGGGAATGATGGGGCTCCCCGAGTGGGTGCGCGCCACCACCCGATCTATGTCCGCCCGACTCACTCCCCAGAGAGAAGTCGAGAGCACCCCGATCGAAGAGATCGGAACAGTCCCCGCCGAGGGTCCTTCCGTCCCCCCATCAGAAGGGTCCGTCGCTAGCGAGGAACCCACCCCATCCGACCCTGACCCGGTCCCGGAGTTAGGCGATCTACCCGGGTTGGCCCAATGGCGCCACGAGGGCGGACCCACTCGGGAGGAGTTTTGCAGGGAGCAAGCCACTTGTCCTTCCCTGGTCGGGCTGCGGCGCCAAGCCGAGGGCCAAGCCGCAGGTGACCAGACCGGGACGCACCGAATCTATTGGGAGAATAGCATCCTGTACAGTGAGCAGAGGTCGGTGGAGCTGGGATCTGGGCGAGTACTGGTGGTACCCCTCCGCTTCCGAGAGTTCCTCCTGGGTTTAGCCCACGACGTCCCCCTCGCCGGTCACCTGGGACAGGACAAGACTTACAACCGTCTTGTGACCCATTTTTACTGGCCTAAGATGAGAGCAGCGGTAGAGGCCCATTGCAAGTCCTGCCCCACGTGCCAGGCTAGTGGAAAGAGTGGAGGGAAACTCAAGGCTCCCCTCCAACCCTTCCCGGTCGTCAGTACCCCCTTCGAACGGGTCGGGATCGACATCGTGGGACCACTGGACCCCCCCACCTCCCAAGGCCACCGTTTTATCTTGGTCCTAGTGGACCACGCCACCCGCTATCCGGAGGCTATCCCCCTGCGCACCATTACGGCCCCTGTGGTGGGCCGGGCCCTGATGGGGATCTTTTCCAGGGTGGGGTTTCCCCGCGAGGTCGTGAGCGATCGCGGCACTAATTTTATCTCAAGGTATATGACGTCCCTGTGGCAACAATGTGGGGTGTCCTATAAGTTCACCACCCCGTACCATCCCCAAGGAAACGGCCTAGTAGAAAGGTTTAATAGGACTTTGAAAGGGATGATCGCTGGCCTAGAAGAGCCCCTCCGGCGGAAGTGGGACGTCCTGCTCCCTTGCCTATTGTTCGCGTATAGAGAGGTCCCCCAGAAGTCCCTAGGATTCAGCCCGTTTGAGTTACTCTATGGGCACCCCGTCCGAGGTCCCCTCAGTTTGGTAAAGGAAGAGTGGGAGGCGGCACCCCAGACCACCCCCCGAGATGTGTTCCAATATGTCTTGGCCCTCCGGAACCAGACCAGGAAGTTCCGAGAACTGGCCGAGGCCAACCTGGAGGCGAGTCAAGAAGAGATGAAACGCTGGTACGACCAGAATGCCACTCTGGTTGAGTTCCAGCCGGGCCAGCGGGTGTGGGTCATGGCCCCCGTGAAGCCTGGCGCCCTCCAGGACCGATGGACTGGGCCTTACAAGGTGGTTGAGCGGAAGAGTCCAGTTACGTACTTGGTGGACGTCCAGTCGCCCCGGGACCCCCTCCGGGTCCTGCATGTGAACCGACTCAAGCCTCACTTCGTGCGGACAGAACTGAGCCTCCTGCTGGCCACCGATGACGGGGCCGAAGATGAGTCGGATCCCCTCCCGGACCTCCTGTGTGTCAAGGAGCGGGATGGCTCCGTAGAGGGAGTGAACCTTTCCCCAGCCCTCACTGCCCAGCAACAAGCGGACTGCCGCCAGCTCCTAAGACAATTTGCCGACCTCTTCTCTCTGACCCCCCGGGTCACCAACTGGTGTGTTCATGACGTGGACACCGGGGGCAGCCCGCCGGTGAGACACCGAGCCTACCGGGTTCCTGACCGGGTCCGGTCCTGCATTCAAGATGAAGTTTCGAAGATGCTGACCCTGGGGGTGATTGAGCCCTCTGACAGTCCCTGGGCCAGCCCCGTGGTCCTGGTCCCGAAAGCAGCGGCCCCCGGTGTCGCCCCCGAGCTCCGATTCTGCGTGGATTACCGGGGGCTCAATGACGTTACCCGAGCCGATGCCCACCCCATTCCACGAGCCGACGAACTCATTGACCGACTAGGGGCAGCCCGGTTCCTCAGCACATTCGACCTCACCTGCGGATACTGGCAGATTGCGCTCACCGAAGGGGCCAAGGAGCGGTCTGCTTTCTCCACCCCCGACGGGCACTACCGCTTCCGCGTGATGCCCTTCGGGATGAAAAATGCCCCGGCCACTTTCCAGCGACTGGTGAATAAGGTCCTGGCCGGGTTGGAACCGTTCAGCGCGGCATATCTAGACGATATCGCCGTCTTCAGTTCAGAGTGGAGTGAGCACCTCCAGCACCTCCGGAGGGTGCTAACCGCCCTGCGCCAGGCAGGCCTCACAGTAAAAGCTAGCAAGTGCCAGATCGGGCAAGGCTCCGTAGTCTACCTGGGGCACCGGGTCGGAAGCGGCCAGGTAGCCCCTCTACAGCCAAAGATCGATGCCATCCTGGCCTGGGAACCACCCATCACCCAGACGGAGGTCCGAGCCTTCCTGGGACTCACAGGATACTACCGACGCTTCATCCGGGGATATGGCAGCCTAGTCGGCCCTCTCACCGAACTCACATCTAAAAAACAGCCAAAAAAGGTGCAGTGGACGGCTGCCTGCCAGGAGGCTTTCGATGCTCTAAAAAAGACCATGTGCACTGCTCCCGTCCTCCAGGCTCCCGACTATGCCAAGGAGTTCCTAGTCCAGACCGATGCCTCCGAACATGGCATTGGGGCCGTCCTGTCCCAAGTGAATGACCAAGGCCTAGACCAGCCCGTCGCCTTCCTCAGTCGGCGGCTGCTGCCCCGAGAGCAGAGGTGGAGCACCATAGAGCGCGAAGCCTTTGCCGTGGTCTGGGCACTCAAAAAGCTGCGACCCTACCTGTTCGGCACGCATTTCAGAGTCCAAACTGACCATCGGCCATTGCGGTGGCTCATGCAGATGCGAGGGGAAAACCCCAAGCTACTGCGGTGGTCAATCTCCCTCCAGGGGATGGATTTCACCGTAGAACACCGCCCTGGTACGGACCACGCCAACGCTGACGGCCTCTCCCGGTTCTTCCGCCTCAGCGAAGAGAACCCCCCAAGATGATGGGCAGTTCTCTCCGGCTTTCAGCTGGGGGGGACGCGTGTTGGACCCGGCCTCGCAGAACGGCCCTCCGTGCACCCGCACCACCGAAACCTGGTACCTGCAGCCCCAACCACCCGGCCCAGCCGGTCCTTCCTACCAGAACACCCGCACCCGGCCCGGACATCCTCGTCCATGGCCTCTCTCCTTTCGGCCACCCCGGGCCCGCATGCCCACTTCATGCGTCAAGATGGCCGCCCGGCCCCAGCGCGACCCTGGCCTAGCGGCGCCACTCCGGCTGGAGGACATCACACTTCCAGGGGGATGAGAGAGGGAGGAGCAGTTTCTATCGCACCTCTGGACTCCCCTGGGACGATGGGTTTCGATCGGCCCTCCGGCCTCCCTGAGAGCTGGCTCCACGCCTGCTGGGTGTCTGGGACTCCTCCCGCCCCGGCCCTGAACGAGATCAAAAGACAATAGCAGGAAACCCCGACAAGCGGCCCCCAGGTGACAAGACCCCTGCCTCCACCGACCCCGGACATCAAAGAGGGGGCGACCTATAACAAGGGGTGCTCTGGGTCGGTCCGGCAGATTCGACGCTGGAACAACGTAAGCCTGCTGAGTGACTCGCGGCTCCTGGAAGATCGTAACACCTCTGAACCTGTGTCTAAGCCTGCTGAGTGACTCGCGGCTCCTGGAAGATCGTAACACCTCTGAACCTGTGCCTAAGCCTGCTGAGTGACTCGCGGCTCCTGGAAGATCGTAACACCTCTGAACCTGTGCCTAAGCCTGCTGAGTGACTCGCGGCTCCTGGAAGATCGTAACACCTCTGAACCTGTGTCTAAGCCTGCTGAGTGACTCGCGGCTCCTGGAAGAACGTAACATCTCCGAACTTGTGCCTAAGCCTGCTGAGTGACTCGCGGCTCCTGGAAGATCGTAACATCTCCGAACTTGTGCCTAAGCCTGCTGAGTGACTCGCGGCTCCTTGAAGATCGGGCACCTCTGAACCTGTACCTGAGCCCGCTGAGTGACTCGCGGCTCCCCCAGACTCTCACGGTCCCGCCGGACCCCGACTACGACCCCGTATCCCCCGGCTCGAGGATTGTGAGCTGCGCGCCGGATACGTCCCTGCTTGAACTATTGCCAAAGA
The DNA here is from genome assembly GCF_964204655.1 of Triturus cristatus. Classification (NCBI taxonomy): domain Eukaryota; kingdom Metazoa; phylum Chordata; class Amphibia; order Caudata; family Salamandridae; genus Triturus; species Triturus cristatus. The sequence goes on from NW_028188038.1 coordinate 20,073, forward strand.
CTGTCCCGCTACCCCCCTACCTTTCCGAGACTCTTGAGCCTGTGCACATCTTGTACATATTTGCCGTGATAACCTACTTGATAAAGATTGTTTCTGAGAATAACCGGTGTGGTTACTCTGTGTCGTGTGATGCCAGAAGTACGATCCTAGCTACGAGATTCCTCCCCTTGGGGAGTCTCCCGCCAGTGCCCGGCTACGATACTTTGAGGGTGGGTCTCAGGGTAGTCAGGACCCCTTCCGGGCTCTCCTGAGATCGCCGTCTAACACTCCCTCCCACCCGGACTGGAACAGAGTGTTACCTTGCCCTCTATCCCCCCTATCCCTCCTATCCCCTACCCCCTATCCCTTCCTCCCTCCCACCCGGACTGGAACAGAGTGTTACCTTGCCCTCTATCCCCCCTATCCCTCCTATCCCCTACCCCCTATCCCTTCCTCCCTCCCACCCGGACTGGAACAGAGTGTTACCTTGCCCTCTATCCCCCCTATCCCTCCTATCCCCTACCCCCTATCCCTTCCTCCCTCCCACCCGGACTGGAACAGAGTGTTACCTTGCCCTCTATCCCCCCTATCCCTCCTATCCCCTACCCCCTATCCCTTCCTCCCTCCCACCCGGACTGGAACAGAGTGTTACCTTGCCCTCTATCCCCCCTATCCCTCCTATCCCCTACCCCCTATCCCTTCCTCCCTCCCACCCGGACTGGAACAGAGTGTTACCTTGCCCTCTATCCCCCCTATCCCTCCTATCCCCTACCCCCTATCCCTTCCTCCCTCCCACCCGGACTGGAACAGAGTGTTACCTTGCCCTCTATCCCCCCTATCCCTTCCTCCCTCCCACCCGGACTGGAACAGAGTGTTACCTTGCCCTCTATCCCCCCTATCCCTTCCTCCCTCCCACCCGGACTGGAACAGAGTGTTACCTTGCCCTCTATCCCCCCTATCCCTTCCTCCCTCCCACCCGGACTGGAACAGAGTGTTACCTTGCCCTCTATCCCCCCTATCCCTTCCTCCCTCCCACCCGGACTGGAACAGAGTGTTACCTTGCCCTCTATCCCCCCTATCCCTCCTATCCCCTACCCCCTATCCCTTCCTCCCTCCCACCCGGACTGGAACAGAGTGTTACCTTGCCCTCTATCCCCCCTATCCCTTCCTCCCTCCCACCCGGACTGGAACAGAGTGTTACCTTGCCCTCTATCCCCCCTATCCCTTCCTCCCTCCCACCCGGACTGGAACAGAGTGTTACCTTGCCCTCTATCCCCCCTATCCCTTCCTCCCTCCCACCCGGACTGGAACAGAGTGTTACCTTGCCCTCTATCCCCCCTATCCCTTCCTCCCTCCCACCCGGACTGGAACAGAGTGTTACCTTGCCCTCTATCCCCCCTATCCCTCCTATCCCCTACCCCCTATCCCTTCCTCCCTCCCACCCGGACTGGAACAGAGTGTTACCTTGCCCTCTATCCCCCCTATCCCTTCCTCCCTCCCACCCGGACTGGAACAGAGTGTTACCTTGCCCTCTATCCCCCCTATCCCTTCCTCCCTCCCACCCGGACTGGAACAGAGTGTTACCTTGCCCTCTATCCCCCCTATCCCTCCTATCCCCTACCCCCTATCCCTTCCTCCCTCCCACCCGGACTGGAACAGAGTGTTACCTTGCCCTCTATCCCCCTATCCCTTCCTCCCTCCCACCCGGACTGGAACAGAGTGTTACCTTGCCCTCTATCCCCCCTATCCCTCCTATCCCCTACCCCCTATCCCTTCCTCCCTCCCACCCGGACTGGAACAGAGTGTTACCTTGCCCTCTATCCCCCCTATCCCTTCCTCCCTCCCACCCGGACTGGAACAGAGTGTTACCTTGCCCTCTATCCCCCCTATCCCTTCCTCCCTCCCACCCGGACTGGAACAGAGTGTTACCTTGCCCTCTATCCCCCCTATCCCTCCTATCCCCTACCCCCTATCCCTTCCTCCCTCCCACCCGGACTGGAACAGAGTGTTACCTTGCCCTCTATCCCCCCTATCCCTTCCTCCCTCCCACCCGGACTGGAACAGAGTGTTACCTTGCCCTCTATCCCCCCTATCCCTTCCTCCCTCCCACCCGGACTGGAACAGAGTGTTACCTTGCCCTCTATCCCCCCTATCCCTTCCTCCCTCCCACCCGGACTGGAACAGAGTGTTACCTTGCCCTCTATCCCCCCTATCCCTTCCTCCCTCCCACCCGGACTGGAACAGAGTGTTACCTTGCCCTCTATCCCCCCTATCCCTTCCTCCCTCCCACCCGGACTGGAACAGAGTGTTACCTTGCCCTCTATCCCCCCTATCCCTCCTATCCCCTACCCCCTATCCCTTCCTCCCTCCCACCCGGACTGGAACAGAGTGTTACCTTGCCCTCTATCCCCCCTATCCCTTCCTCCCTCCCACCCGGACTGGAACAGAGTGTTACCTTGCCCTCTATCCCCCCTATCCCTTCCTCCCTCCCACCCGGACTGGAACAGAGTGTTACCTTGCCCTCTATCCCCCCTATCCCTTCCTCCCTCCCACCCGGACTGGAACAGAGTGTTACCTTGCCCTCTATCCCCCCTATCCCTTCCTCCCTCCCACCCGGACTGGAACAGAGTGTTACCTTGCCCTCTATCCCCCCTATCCCTTCCTCCCTCCCACCCGGACTGGAACAGAGTGTTACCTTGCCCTCTATCCCCCCTATCCCTCCTATCCCCTACCCCCTATCCCTTCCTCCCTCCCACCCGGACTGGAACAGAGTGTTACCTTGCCCTCTATCCCCCCTATCCCTTCCTCCCTCCCACCCGGACTGGAACAGAGTGTTACCTTGCCCTCTATCCCCCCTATCCCTCCTATCCCCTACCCCCTATCCCTTCCTCCCTCCCACCCGGACTGGAACAGAGTGTTACCTTGCCCTCTATCCCCCCTATCCCTTCCTCCCTCCCACCCGGACTGGAACAGAGTGTTACCTTGCCCTCTATCCCCCTATCCCTCCTATCCCCTACCCCCTATCCCTTCCTCCCTCCCACCCGGACTGGAACAGAGTGTTACCTTGCCCTCTATCCCCCCTATCCCTTCCTCCCTCCCACCCGGACTGGAACAGAGTGTTACCTTGCCCTCTATCCCCCCTATCCCTTCCTCCCTCCCACCCGGACTGGAACAGAGTGTTACCTTGCCCTCTATCCCCCCTATCCCTCCTATCCCCTACCCCCTATCCCTTCCTCCCTCCCACCCGGACTGGAACAGAGTGTTACCTTGCCCTCTATCCCCCCTATCCCTTCCTCCCTCCCACCCGGACTGGAACAGAGTGTTACCTTGCCCTCTATCCCCCCTATCCCTTCCTCCCTCCCACCCGGACTGGAACAGAGTGTTACCTTGCCCTCTATCCCCCCTATCCCTCCTATCCCCTACCCCCTATCCCTTCCTCCCTCCCACCCGGACTGGAACAGAGTGTTACCTTGCCCTCTATCCCCCCTATCCCTCCTATCCCCTACCCCCTATCCCTTCCTCCCTCCCACCCGGACTGGAACAGAGTGTTACCTTGCCCTCTATCCCCCCTATCCCTTCCTCCCTCCCACCCGGACTGGAACAGAGTGTTACCTTGCCCTCTATCCCCCCTATCCCTTCCTCCCTCCCACCCGGACTGGAACAGAGTGTTACCTTGCCCTCTATCCCCCCTATCCCTCCTATCCCCTACCCCCTATCCCTTCCTCCCTCCCACCCGGACTGGAACAGAGTGTTACCTTGCCCTCTATCCCCCCTATCCCTCCTATCCCCTACCCCCTATCCCTTCCTCCCTCCCACCCGGACTGGAACAGAGTGTTACCTTGCCCTCTATCCCCCCTATCCCTTCCTCCCTCCCACCCGGACTGGAACAGAGTGTTACCTTGCCCTCTATCCCCCCTATCCCTCCTATCCCCTACCCCCTATCCCTTCCTCCCTCCCACCCGGACTGGAACAGAGTGTTACCTTGCCCTCTATCCCCCCTATCCCTTCCTCCCTCCCACCCGGACTGGAACAGAGTGTTACCTTGCCCTCTATCCCCCCTATCCCTTCCTCCCTCCCACCCGGACTGGAACAGAGTGTTACCTTGCCCTCTATCCCCCCTATCCCTCCTATCCCCTACCCCCTATCCCTTCCTCCCTCCCACCCGGACTGGAACAGAGTGTTACCTTGCCCTCTATCCCCCCTATCCCTCCTATATCCTACCCCCTATCCCTTCCTCCCTCCCACCCGGACTGGAACAGAGTGTTACCTTGCCCTCTATCCCCCCTATCCCTTCCTCCCTCCCACCCGGACTGGAACAGAGTGTTACCTTGCCCTCTATCCCCCCTATCCCTTCCTCCCTCCCACCCGGACTGGAACAGAGTGTTACCTTGCCCTCTATCCCCCCTATCCCTTCCTCCCTCCCACCCGGACTGGAACAGAGTGTTACCTTGCCCTCTATCCCCCCTATCCCTTCCTCCCTCCCACCCGGACTGGAACAGAGTGTTACCTTGCCCTCTATCCCCCCTATCCCTTCCTCCCTCCCACCCGGACTGGAACAGAGTGTTACCTTGCCCTCTATCCCCCCTATCCCTTCCTCCCTCCCACCCGGACTGGAACAGAGTGTTACCTTGCCCTCTATCCCCCCTATCCCTTCCTCCCTCCCACCCGGACTGGAACAGAGTGTTACCTTGCCCTCTATCCCCCCTATCCCTTCCTCCCTCCCACCCGGACTGGAACAGAGTGTTACCTTGCCCTCTATCCCCCCTATCCCTCCTATCCCCTACCCCCTATCCCTTCCTCCCTCCCACCCGGACTGGAACAGAGTGTTACCTTGCCCTCTATCCCCCCTATCCCTTCCTCCCTCCCACCCGGACTGGAACAGAGTGTTACCTTGCCCTCTATCCCCCCTATCCCTCCTATCCCCTACCCCCTATCCCTTCCTCCCTCCCACCCGGACTGGAACAGAGTGTTACCTTGCCCTCTATCCCCCCTATCCCTCCTATCCCCTACCCCCTATCCCTTCCTCCCTCCCACCCGGACTGGAACAGAGTGTTACCTTGCCCTCTATCCCCCCTATCCCTCCTATCCCCTACCCCCTATCCCTTCCTCCCTCCCACCCGGACTTGAACAGAGTGTTACCTTGCCCTCTATCCCCCCTATCCCTCCTATCCCCTACCCCCTATCCCTTCCTCCCTCCCACCCGGACTGGAACAGAGTGTTACCTTGCCCTCTATCCCCCCTATCCCTTCCTCCCTCCCACCCGGACTGGAACAGAGTGTTACCTTGCCCTCTATCCCCCCTATCCCTTCCTCCCTCCCACCCGGACTGGAACAGAGTGTTACCTTGCCCTCTATCCCCCCTATCCCTTCCTCCCTCCCACCCGGACTGGAACAGAGTGTTACCTTGCCCTCTATCCCCCCTATCCCTTCCTCCCTCCCACCCGGACTGGAACAGAGTGTTACCTTGCCCTCTATCCCCCTATCCCTCCTATCCCCTACCCCCTATCCCTTCCTCCCTCCCACCCGGACTGGAACAGAGTGTTACCTTGCCCTCTATCCCCCCTATCCCTTCCTCCCTCCCACCCGGACTGGAACAGAGTGTTACCTTGCCCTCTATCCCCCCTATCCCTCCTATCCCCTACCCCCTATCCCTTCCTCCCTCCCACCCGGACTGGAACAGAGTGTTACCTTGCCCTCTATCCCCCCTATCCCTTCCTCCCTCCCACCCGGACTGGAACAGAGTGTTACCTTGCCCTCTATCCCCCCTATCCCTTCCTCCCTCCCACCCGGACTGGAACAGAGTGTTACCTTGCCCTCTATCCCCCCTATCCCTTCCTCCCTCCCACCCGGACTGGAACAGAGTGTTACCTTGCCCTCTATCCCCCCTATCCCTTCCTCCCTCCCACCCGGACTGGAACAGAGTGTTACCTTGCCCTCTATCCCCCCTATCCCTCCTATCCCCTACCCCCTATCCCTTCCTCCCTCCCACCCGGACTGGAACAGAGTGTTACCTTGCCCTCTATCCCCCCTATCCCTTCCTCCCTCCCACCCGGACTGGAACAGAGTGTTACCTTGCCCTCTATCCCCCCTATCCCTTCCTCCCTCCCACCCGGACTGGAACAGAGTGTTACCTTGCCCTCTATCCCCCCTATCCCTCCTATCCCCTACCCCCTATCCCTTCCTCCCTCCCACCCGGACTGGAACAGAGTGTTACCTTGCCCTCTATCCCCCCTATCCCTTCCTCCCTCCCACCCGGACTGGAACAGAGTGTTACCTTGCCCTCTATCCCCCCTATCCCTTCCTCCCTCCCACCCGGACTGGAACAGAGTGTTACCTTGCCCTCTATCCCCCCTATCCCTCCTATCCCCTACCCCCTATCCCTTCCTCCCTCCCACCCGGACTGGAACAGAGTGTTACCTTGCCCTCTATCCCCCCTATCCCTTCCTCCCTCCCACCCGGACTGGAACAGAGTGTTACCTTGCCCTCTATCCCCCCTATCCCTTCCTCCCTCCCACCCGGACTGGAACAGAGTGTTACCTTGCCCTCTATCCCCCCTATCCCTTCCTCCCTCCCACCCGGACTGGAACAGAGTGTTACCTTGCCCTCTATCCCCCCTATCCCTCCTATCCCCTACCCCCTATCCCTTCCTCCCTCCCACCCGGACTGGAACAGAGTGTTACCTTGCCCTCTATCCCCCCTATCCCTCCTATCCCCTACCCCCTATCCCTTCCTCCCTCCCACCCGGACTGGAACAGAGTGTTACCTTGCCCTCTATCCCCCCTATCCCTCCTATCCCCTACCCCCTATCCCTTCCTCCCTCCCACCCGGACTGGAACAGAGTGTTACCTTGCCCTCTATCCCCCCTATCCCTTCCTCCCTCCCACCCGGACTGGAACAGAGTGTTACCTTGCCCTCTATCCCCCCTATCCCTCCTATCCCCTACCCCCTATCCCTTCCTCCCTCCCACCCGGACTGGAACAGAGTGTTACCTTGCCCTCTATCCCCCCTATCCCTTCCTCCCTCCCACCCGGACTGGAACAGAGTGTTACCTTGCCCTCTATCCCCCCTATCCCTTCCTCCCTCCCACCCGGACTGGAACAGAGTGTTACCTTGCCCTCTATCCCCCCTATCCCTTCCTCCCTCCCACCCGGACTGGAACAGAGTGTTACCTTGCCCTCTATCCCCCCTATCCCTCCTATCCCCTACCCCCTATCCCTTCCTCCCTCCCACCCGGACTGGAACAGAGTGTTACCTTGCCCTCTATCCCCCCTATCCCTCCTATCCCCTACCCCCTATCCCTTCCTCCCTCCCACCCGGACTGGAACAGAGTGTTACCTTGCCCTCTATCCCCCCTATCCCTTCCTCCCTCCCACCCGGACTGGAACAGAGTGTTACCTTGCCCTCTATCCCCCCTATCCCTCCTATCCCCTACCCCCTATCCCTTCCTCCCTCCCACCCGGACTGGAACAGAGTGTTACCTTGCCCTCTATCCCCCCTATCCCTTCCTCCCTCCCACCCGGACTGGAACAGAGTGTTACCTTGCCCTCTATCCCCCCTATCCCTTCCTCCCTCCCACCCGGACTGGAACAGAGTGTTACCTTGCCCTCTATCCCCCCTATCCCTTCCTCCCTCCCACCCGGACTGGAACAGAGTGTTACCTTGCCCTCTATCCCCCCTATCCCTTCCTCCCTCCCACCCGGACTGGAACAGAGTGTTACCTTGCCCTCTATCCCCCCTATCCCTCCTATCCCCTACCCCCTATCCCTTCCTCCCTCCCACCCGGACTGGAACAGAGTGTTACCTTGCCCTCTATCCCCCCTATCCCTTCCTCCCTCCCACCCGGACTGGAACAGAGTGTTACCTTGCCCTCTATCCCCCCTATCCCTTCCTCCCTCCCACCCGGACTGGAACAGAGTGTTACCTTGCCCTCTATCCCCCCTATCCCTCCTATCCCCTACCCCCTATCCCTTCCTCCCTCCCACCCGGACTGGAACAGAGTGTTACCTTGCCCTCTATCCCCCCTATCCCTCCTATCCCCTACCCCCTATCCCTTCCTCCCTCCCACCCGGACTGGAACAGAGTGTTACCTTGCCCTCTATCCCCCCTATCCCTCCTATCCCCTACCCCCTATCCCTTCCTCCCTCCCACCCGGACTGGAACAGAGTGTTACCTTGCCCTCTATCCCCCCTATCCCTTCCTCCCTCCCACCCGGACTGGAACAGAGTGTTACCTTGCCCTCTATCCCCCCTATCCCTCCTATCCCCTACCCCCTATCCCTTCCTCCCTCCCACCCGGACTGGAACAGAGTGTTACCTTGCCCTCTATCCCCCCTATCCCTTCCTCCCTCCCACCCGGACTGGAACAGAGTGTTACCTTGCCCTCTATCCCCCCTATCCCTTCCTCCCTCCCACCCGGACTGGAACAGAGTGTTACCTTGCCCTCTATCCCCCCTATCCCTTCCTCCCTCCCACCCGGACTGGAACAGAGTGTTACCTTGCCCTCTATCCCCCCTATCCCTCCTATCCCCTACCCCCTATCCCTTCCTCCCTCCCACCCGGACTGGAACAGAGTGTTACCTTGCCCTCTATCCCCCCTATCCCTCCTATCCCCTACCCCCTATCCCTTCCTCCCTCCCACCCGGACTGGAACAGAGTGTTACCTTGCCCTCTATCCCCCCTATCCCTTCCTCCCTCCCACCCGGACTGGAACAGAGTGTTACCTTGCCCTCTATCCCCCCTATCCCTCCTATCCCCTACCCCCTATCCCTTCCTCCCTCCCACCCGGACTGGAACAGAGTGTTACCTTGCCCTCTATCCCCCCTATCCCTTCCTCCCTCCCACCCGGACTGGAACAGAGTGTTACCTTGCCCTCTATCCCCCCTATCCCTTCCTCCCTCCCACCCGGACTGGAACAGAGTGTTACCTTGCCCTCTATCCCCCCTATCCCTCCTATCCCCTACCCCCTATCCCTTCCTCCCTCCCACCCGGACTGGAACAGAGTGTTACCTTGCCCTCTATCCCCCCTATCCCTCCTATCCCCTACCCCCTATCCCTTCCTCCCTCCCACCCGGACTGGAACAGAGTGTTACCTTGCCCTCTATCCCCCCTATCCCTCCTATCCCTCTACCCCCTATCCCTTCCTCCCTCCCACCCGGACTGGAACAGAGTGTTACCTTGCCCTCTATCCCCCCTATCCCTCCTATCCCCTACCCCCTATCCCTTCCTCCCTCCCACCCGGACTGGAACAGAGTGTTACCTTGCCCTCTATCCCCCCTATCCCTCCTATCCCCTACCCCCTATCCCTTCCTCCCTCCCACCCGGACTGGAACAGAGTGTTACCTTGCCCTCTATCCCCCCTATCCCTCCTATCCCCTACCCCCTATCCCTTCCTCCCTCCCACCCGGACTGGAACAGAGTGTTACCTTGCCCTCTATCCCCCCTATCCCTCCTATCCCCTACCCCCTATCCCTTCCTCCCTCCCACCCGGACTGGAACAGAGTGTTACCTTGCCCTCTATCCCCCCTATCCCTCCTATCCCCTACCCCCTATCCCTTCCTCCCTCCCACCCGGACTGGAACAGAGTGTTACCTTGCCCTCTATCCCCCCTATCCCTCCTATCCCCTACCCCCTATCCCTTCCTCCCTCCCACCCGGACTGGAACAGAGTGTTACCTTGCCCTCTATCCCCCCTATCCCTTCCTCCCTCCCACCCGGACTGGAACAGAGTGTTACCTTGCCCTCTATCCCCCCTATCCCTTCCTCCCTCCCACCCGGACTGGAACAGAGTGTTACCTTGCCCTCTATCCCCCCTATCCCTCCTATCCCCTACCCCCTATCCCTTCCTCCCTCCCACCCGGACTGGAACAGAGTGTTACCTTGCCCTCTATCCCCCCTATCCCTCCTATCCCCTACCCCCTATCCCTTCCTCCCTCCCACCCGGACTGGAACAGAGTGTTACCTTGCCCTCTATCCCCCCTATCCCTTCCTCCCTCCCACCCGGACTGGAACAGAGTGTTACCTTGCCCTCTATCCCCCCTATCCCTTCCTCCCTCCCACCCGGACTGGAACAGAGTGTTACCTTGCCCTCTATCCCCCCTATCCCTCCTATCGTCCCTCCCTACCCCCTATCCCTTCCTCCCTCCCACCCGGACTGGAACAGAGTGTTACCTTGCCCTCTATCCCCCCTATCCCTCCTATCCCCTACCCCCTATCCCTTCCTCCCTCCCACCCGGACTGGAACAGAGTGTTACCTTGCCCTCTATCCCCCCTATCCCTTCCTCCCTCCCACCCGGACTGGAACAGAGTGTTACCTTGCCCTCTATCCCCCTATCCCTCCTATCCCCTACCCCCTATCCCTTCCTCCCTCCCACCCGGACTGGAACAGAGTGTTACCTTGCCCTCTATCCCCCCTATCCCTTCCTCCCTCCCACCCGGACTGGAACAGAGTGTTACCTTGCCCTCTATCCCCCCTATCCCTTCCTCCCTCCCACCCGGACTGGAACAGAGTGTTACCTTGCCCTCTATCCCCCCTATCCCTTCCTCCCTCCCACCCGGACTGGAACAGAGTGTTACCTTGCCCTCTATCCCCCCTATCCCTTCCTCCCTCCCACCCGGACTGGAACAGAGTGTTACCTTGCCCTCTATCCCCCCTATCCCTTTCCCCTACCCCCCTATCCCTTCCTCCCTCCCACCCGGACTGGAACAGAGTGTTACCTTGCCCTCTATCCCCCCTATCCCTTCCTCCCTCCCACCCGGACTGGAACAGAGTGTTACCTTGCCCTCTATCCCCCCTATCCCTTCCTCCCTCCCACCCGGACTGGAACAGAGTGTTACCTTGCCCTCTATCCCCCCCTATCCCTCCTATCCCCTACCCCCTATCCCTTCCTCCCTCCCACCCGGACTGGAACAGAGTGTTACCTTGCCCTCTATCCCCCCTATCCCTCCTATCCCCTACCCCCTATCCCTTCCTCCCTCCCACCCGGACTGGAACAGAGTGTTACCTTGCCCTCTATCCCCCCTATCCCTCCTATCCCCTACCCCCTATCCCTTCCTCCCTCCCACCCGGACTGGAACAGAGTGTTACCTTGCCCTCTATCCCCCCTATCCCTCCTATCCCCTACCCCCTATCCCTTCCTCCCTCCCACCCGGACTGGAACAGAGTGTTACCTTGCCCTCTATCCCCCCTATCCCTCCTATCCCCTACCCCCTATCCCTTCCTCCCTCCCACCCGGACTGGAACAGAGTGTTACCTTGCCCTCTATCCCCCCTATCCCTCTATCCCTTCCTCCCTCCCACCCGGACTGGAACAGAGTGTTACCTTGCCCTCTATCCCCCCTATCCCTCCTATCCCCTACCCCCTATCCCTTCCTCCCTCCCACCCGGACTGGAACAGAGTGTTACCTTGCCCTCTATCCCCCCTATCCCTTCCTCCCTCCCACCCGGACTGGAACAGAGTGTTACCTTGCCCTCTATCCCCCCTATCCCTTCCTCCCTCCCACCCGGACTGGAACAGAGTGTTACCTTGCCCTCTATCCCCCCTATCCCTTCCTCCCTCCCACCCGGACTGGAACAGAGTGTTACCTTGCCCTCTATCCCCCTATCCCTTCCTCCCTCCCACCCGGACTGGAACAGAGTGTTACCTTGCCCTCTATCCCCCCTATCCCTTCCTCCCTCCCACCCGGACTGGAACAGAGTGTTACCTTGCCCTCTATCCCCCCTATCCCTTCCTCCCTCCCACCCGGACTGGAACAGAGTGTTACCTTGCCCTCTATCCCCCCTATCCCTCCTATCCCCTACCCCCTATCCCTTCCTCCCTCCCACCCGGACTGGAACAGAGTGTTACCTTGCCCTCTATCCCCCCTATCCCTTCCTCCCTCCCACCCGGACTGGAACAGAGTGTTACCTTGCCCTCTATCCCCCCTATCCCTCCTATCCCCTACCCCCTATCCCTTCCTCCCTCCCACCCGGACTGGAACAGAGTGTTACCTTGCCCTCTATCCCCCCTATCCCTCCTATCCCCTACCCCCTATCCCTTCCTCCCTCCCACCCGGACTGGAACAGAGTGTTACCTTGCCCTCTATCCCCCCTATCCCTCCTATCCCCTACCCCCTATCCCTTCCTCCCTCCCACCCGGACTGGAACAGAGTGTTACCTTGCCCTCTATCCCCCCTATCCCTCCTATCCCCTACCCCCTATCCCTTCCTCCCTCCCACCCGGACTGGAACAGAGTGTTACCTTGCCCTCTATCCCCCCTATCCCTCCTATCCCCTACCCCCTATCCCTTCCTCCCTCCCACCCGGACTGGAACAGAGTGTTACCTTGCCCTCTATCCCCCCTATCCCTCCTATCCCCTACCCCCTATCCCTTCCTCCCTCCCACCCGGACTGGAACAGAGTGTTACCTTGCCCTCTATCCCCCCTATCCCTTCCTCCCTCCCACCCGGACTGGAACAGAGTGTTACCTTGCCCTCTATCCCCCCTATCCCTTCCTCCCTCCCACCCGGACTGGAACAGAGTGTTACCTTGCCCTCTATCCCCCCTATCCCTTCCTCCCTCCCACCCGGACTGGAACAGAGTGTTACCTTGCCCTCTATCCCCCCTATCCCTCCTATCCCCTACCCCCTATCCCTTCCTCCCTCCCACCCGGACTGGAACAGAGTGTTACCTTGCCCTCTATCCCCCCTATCCCTTCCTCCCTCCCACCCGGACTGGAACAGAGTGTTACCTTGCCCTCTATCCCCCCTATCCCTCCTATCCCCTACCCCCTATCCCTTCCTCCCTCCCACCCGGACTGGAACAGAGTGTTACCTTGCCCTCTATCCCCCCTATCCCTCCTATCCCCTACCCCCTATCCCTTCCTCCCTCCCACCCGGACTGGAACAGAGTGTTACCTTGCCCTCTATCCCCCCTATCCCTTCCTCCCTCCCACCCGGACTGGAACAGAGTGTTACCTTGCCCTCTATCCCCCCTATCCCTTCCTCCCTCCCACCCGGACTGGAACAGAGTGTTACCTTGCCCTCTATCCCCCCTATCCCTTCCTCCCTCCCACCCGGACTGGAACAGAGTGTTACCTTGCCCTCTATCCCCCCTATCCCTCCTATCCCCTACCCCCTATCCCTTCCTCCCTCCCACCCGGACTGGAACAGAGTGTTACCTTGCCCTCTATCCCCCCCTATCCCTTCCTCCCTCCCACCCGGACTGGAACAGAGTGTTACCTTGCCCTCTATCCCCCCTATCCCTCCTATCCCCCTATCCCTTCCTCCCTCCCACCCGGACTGGAACAGAGTGTTACCTTGCCCTCTATCCCCCCTATCCCTTCCTCCCTCCCACCGGGAACAGAGTGTTACCTTGCCCTCTATCCCCCCTATCCCTTCCTCCCTCCCACCCGGACTGGAACAGAGTGTTACCTTGCCCTCTATCCCCCCTATCCCTCCTATCCCCTACCCCCTATCCCTTCCTCCCTCCCACCCGGACTGGAACAGAGTGTTACCTTGCCCTCTATCCCCCCTATCCTCCTATCCCCTACCCCCTATCCCTTCCTCCCTCCCACCCGGACTGGAACAGAGTGTTACCTTGCCCCTCTATCCCCCCTATCCCTCCTATCCCCTACCCCCTATCCCTTCCTCCCTCCCACCCGGACTGGAACAGAGTGTTACCTTGCCCTCTAACCCCCCCCCCTATCCCTTCCTCCCTCCCACCCGGACTGGAACAGAGTGTTACCTTGCCCTCTATCCCCCTATCCCTCCTATCCCCTACCCCCTATCCCTTCCTCCCTCCCACCCGGACTGGAACAGAGTGTTACCTTGCCCTCTATCCCCCCTATCCCTCCTATCCCCTACCCCCTATCCCTTCCTCCCTCCCACCCGGACTGGAACAGAGTGTTACCTTGCCCTCTATCCCCCCTATCCCTTCCTCCCTCCCACCCGGACTGGAACAGAGTGTTACCTTGCCCTCTATCCCCCCTATCCCCTACCCCCTATCCCTTCCTCCCTCCCACCCGGACTGGAACAGAGTGTTACCTTGCCCTCTATCCCCCCTATCCCTCCTATCCCCTACCCCCTATCCCTTCCTCCCTCCCACCCGGACTGGAACAGAGTGTTACCTTGCCCTCTATCCCCCCTATCCCTCCTATCCCCTACCCCCTATCCCTTCCTCCCTCCTACCCGGACTGGAACAGAGTGTTACCTTGCCCTCTATCCCCCCTATCCCTCCTATCCCCTACCCCCTATCCTTCCTCCTCCCACCGGACTGGAAACAGAGTGTTACCTTGCCCTCTATCCCCCCCTATCCCTCCTATCCCCTCCTATCCCTTCCTCCCTCCCACCCGGACTGGAACAGAGTGTTACCTTGCCCTCTATCCCCCCTATCCCTTCCTCCCTCCCACCCGGACTGGAACAGAGTGTTACCTTGCCCTCTATCCCCCCTATCCCTCCTATCCCCTACCCCCTATCCCTTCCTCCCTCCCACCCGGACTGGAACAGAGTGTTACCTTGCCCTCTATCCCCCCTATCCCTTCCTCCCTCCCACCCAGACTGGAACAGAGTGTTACCTTGCCCTCTATCCCCCTATCCCTTCCTCCCTCCCACCCGGACTGGAACAGAGTGTTACCTTGCCCTCTATCCCCCCTATCCCTTCCTCCCTCCCACCCGGACTGGAACAGAGTGTTACCTTGCCCTCTATCCCCCCTATCCCTTCCTCCCTCCCACCCGGACTGGACAGAGTGTTACCTTGCCCTCTATCCCCCCTATCCCTTCCTCCCTCCCACCCGGACTGGAACAGAGTGTTACCTTGCCCTCTATCCCCCCTATCCCTTCCTCCCTCCCACCCGGACTGGAACAGAGTGTTACCTTGCCCTCTATCCCCCTATCCCTCCTATCCCCCTACCCCCTATCCCTTCCTCCCTCCCACCCGGACTGGAACAGAGTGTTACCTTGCCCTCTATCCCCCTATCCCTCCTATCCCCTACCCCCTATCCCTTCCTCCCTCCCACCCGGACTGGAACAGAGTGTTACCTTGCCCTCTATCCCCCCTATCCCTCCTATCCCCTACCCCCTATCCCTTCCTCCCTCCCACCCGGACTGGAACAGAGTGTTACCTTGCCCTCTATCCCCCCTATCCCTTCCTCCCTCCCACCCGGACTGGAACAGAGTGTTACCTTGCCCTCTATCCCCCCTATCCCTCCTATCCCCTACCCCCTATCCCTTCCTCCCTCCCACCCGGACTGGAACAGAGTGTTACCTTGCCCTCTATCCCCCCTATCCCTCCTATCCCCTACCCCCTATCCCTTCCTCCCTCCCACCCGGACTGGAACAGAGTGTTACCTTGCCCTCTATCCCCCCTATCCCTTCCTCCCTCCCACCCGGACTGGAACAGAGTGTTACCTTGCCCTCTATCCCCCCTATCCCTCCTATCCCCTACCCCCTATCCCTTCCTCCTCCCACCCGGACTGGAACAGAGTGTTACCTTGCCCTCTATCCCCCCCTATCCCTCCTATCCCCTACCCCCTATCCCTTCCTCCCTCCCACCCGGACTGGAACAGAGTGTTACCTTGCCCTCTATCCCCCTATCCCTTCCTCCCTCCCACCCGGACTGGAACAGAGTGTTACCTTGCCCTCTATCCCCCCTATCCCTCCTATCCCCTATCCCTTCCTCCCTCCCACCCGGACTGGAACAGAGTGTTACCTTGCCCTCTATCCCCCCTATCCCTTCCTCCTCCCACCCGGACTGGAACAGAGTGTTACCTTGCCCTCTATCCCCCCTATCCCTTCCTCCCTCCCACCCGGACTGGAACAGAGTGTTACCTTGCCCTCTATCCCCCCTATCCCTTCCTCCCTCCCACCCGGACTGGAACAGAGTGTTACCTTGCCCTCTATCCCCCCTATCCCTTCCTCCCTCCCACCCGGACTGGAACAGAGTGTTACCTTGCCCTCTATCCCCCCTATCCCTTCCTCCCTCCCACCCGGACTGGAACAGAGTGTTACCTTGCCCTCTATCCCCCTATCCCTTCCTCCCTCCCACCCGGACTGGAACAGAGTGTTACCTTGCCCTCTATCCCCCCTATCCCTCCTATCCCCTACCCCCTATCCCTTCCTCCCTCCCACCCGGACTGGAACAGAGTGTTACCTTGCCCTCTATCCCCCCTATCCCTCCTATCCCCTATCCCCTATCCCTTCCTCCCTCCCACCCGGACTGGAACAGAGTGTTACCTTGCCCTCTATCCCCCCTATCCCTCCTATCCCCTACCCCCTATCCCTTCCTCCCTCCCACCCGGACTGGAACAGAGTGTTACCTTGCCCTCTATCCCCCCTATCCCTTCCTCCCTCCCACCCGGACTGGAACAGAGTGTTACCTTGCCCTCTATCCCCCCTATCCCTCCTATCCCCTACCCCCTATCCCTTCCTCCCTCCCACCCGGACTGGAACAGAGTGTTACCTTGCCCTCTATCCCCCCTATCCCTCCTATCCCCTACCCCCTATCCCTTCCTCCCTCCCACCCGGACTGGAAAAGAGTGTTACCTTGCCCTCTATCCCCCCTATCCCTCCTATCCCCTACCCCCTATCCCTTCCTCCCTCCCACCCGGACTGGAACAGAGTGTTACCTTGCCCTCTATCCCCCCTATCCCTCCTATCCCCTACCCCCTATCCCTTCCTCCCTCCCACCCGGACTGGAACAGAGTGTTACCTTGCCCTCTATCCCCCCTATCCCTCCTATCCCCTACCCCCTATCCCTTCCTCCCTCCCACCCGGACTGGAACAGAGTGTTACCTTGCCCTCTATCCCCCCTATCCCTTCCTCCCTCCCACCCGGACTGGAACAGAGTGTTACCTTGCCCTCTATCCCCCCTATCCCTCCTATCCCCTACCCCCTATCCCTTCCTCCCTCCCACCCGGACTGGAACAGAGTGTTACCTTGCCCTCTATCCCCCCTATCCCCTACCCCCTATCCCTTCCTCCCTCCCACCCGGACTGGAACAGAGTGTTACCTTGCCCTCTATCCCCCCTATCCCTTCCTCCCTCCCACCCGGACTGGAACAGAGTGTTACCTTGCCCTCTATCCCCCCTATCCCTCCTATCCCCTACCCCCTATCCCTTCCTCCCTCCCACCCGGACTGGAACAGAGTGTTACCTTGCCCTCTATCCCCCCTATCCCTCCTATCCCCTACCCCCTATCCCTTCCTCCCTCCCACCCTGACTGGAACAGAGTGTTACCTTGCCCTCTATCCCCCCTATCCCTTCCTCCCTCCCACCCGGACTGGAACAGAGTGTTACCTTGCCCTCTATCCCCCCTATCCCTTCCTCCCTCCCACCCGGACTGGAAACAGAGTGTTACCTTGCCCTCTATCCCCCCTATCCCTTCCTCCCTCCCACCCGGACTGGAACAGAGTGTTACCTTGCCCTCTATCCCCCCTATCCCTCCTATCCCCTACCCCCTATCCCTTCCTCCCTCCCACCCGGACTGGAACAGAGTGTTACCTTGCCCTCTATCCCCCCTATCCCTTCCTCCCTCCCACCCGGACTGGAACAGAGTGTTACCTTGCCCTCTATCCCCCTATCCCTCCTATCCCCTACCCCCTATCCCTTCCTCCCTCCCACCCGGACTGGAACAGAGTGTTACCTTGCCCTCTATCCCCCCTATCCCTCCTATCCCCCTACCCCCTATCCCTTCCTCCCTCCCACCCGGACTGGAACAGAGTGTTACCTTGCCCTCTATCCCCCCTATCCCTCCTATCCCCTACCCCCTATCCCTTCCTCCCTCCCACCCGGACTGGAACAGAGTGTTACCTTGCCCTCTATCCCCCCTATCCCTCCTATCCCCTACCCCCTATCCCTTCCTCCCTCCCACCCGGACTGGAACAGAGTGTTACCTTGCCCTCTATCCCCCCTATCCCTTCCTCCCTCCCACCCGGACTGGAACAGAGTGTTACCTTGCCCTCTATCCCCCCTATCCCTTCCTCCCTCCCACCCGGACTGGAACAGAGTGTTACCTTGCCCTCTATCCCCCCTATCCCTTCCTCCCTCCCACCCGGACTGGAACAGAGTGTTACCTTGCCCTCTATCCCCCTATCCCTTCCTCCCTCCCACCCGGACTGGAACAGAGTGTTACCTTGCCCTCTATCCCCCCTATCCCTCCTATCCCCTACCCCCTATCCCTTCCTCCCTCCCACCCGGACTGGAACAGAGTGTTACCTTGCCCTCTATCCCCCCTATCCCTTCCTCCCTCCCACCCGGACTGGAACAGAGTGTTACCTTGCCCTCTATCCCCCCTATCCCTCCTATCCCCCTACCCCCTATCCCTTCCTCCCTCCCACCCGGACTGGAACAGAGTGTTACCTTGCCCTCTATCCCCCCTATCCCTTCCTCCCTCCCACCCGGACTGGAACAGAGTGTTACCTTGCCCCTCTATCCCCCCTATCCCTTCCTCCCTCCCACCCGGACTGGAACAGAGTGTTACCTTGCCCTCTATCCCCCCTATCCCTCCTATCCCCTACCCCCTATCCCTTCTCCCTCCCACCCGGACTGGAACAGAGTGTTACCTTGCCCTCTATCCCCCCTATCCCTCCTATCCCCTACCCCCTATCCCTTCCTCCCTCCCACCCGGACTGGAACAGAGTGTTACCTTGCCCTCTATCCCCCCTATCCCTTCCTCCCTCCCACCCGGACTGGAACAGAGTGTTACCTTGCCCTCTATCCCCCCTATCCCTTCCTCCCTCCCACCCGGACTGGAACAGAGTGTTACCTTGCCCTCTATCCCCCCTATCCCTTCCTCCCTCCCACCCGGACTGGAACAGAGTGTTACCTTGCCCTCTATCCCCCCTATCCCTCCTATCCCCTACCCCCTATCCCTTCCTCCCTCCCACCCGGACTGGAACAGAGTGTTACCTTGCCCTCTATCCCCCCTATCCCTCCTATCCCCTACCCCCTATCCCTTCCTCCCTCCCACCCGGACTGGAACAGAGTGTTACCTTGCCCTCTATCCCCCCTATCCCTTCCTCCCTCCCACCCGGACTGGAACAGAGTGTTACCTTGCCCTCTATCCCCCCTATCCCTTCCTCCCTCCCACCCGGACTGGAACAGAGTGTTACCTTGCCCTCTATCCCCCCTATCCCTCCTATCCCCTACCCCCTATCCCTTCCTCCCTCCCACCCGGACTGGAACAGAGTGTTACCTTGCCCTCTATCCCCCCTATCCCTCCTATCCCCTACCCCCTATCCCTTCCTCCCTCCCACCCGGACTGGAACAGAGTGTTACCTTGCCCTCTATCCCCCTATCCCTCCTATCCCCTACCCCCTATCCCTTCCTCCCTCCCACCCGGACTGGAACAGAGTGTTACCTTGCCCTCTATCCCCCCTATCCCTCCTATCCCCTACCCCCTATCCCTTCCTCCCTCCCACCCGGACTGGAACAGAGTGTTACCTTGCCCTCTATCCCCCCTATCCCTCCTATCCCCTACCCCCTATCCCTTCCTCCCTCCCACCCGGACTGGAACAGAGTGTTACCTTGCCCTCTATCCCCCCTATCCCTCCTATCCCCTACCCCCTATCCCTTCCTCCCTCCCACCCGGACTGGAACAGAGTGTTACCTTGCCCTCTATCCCCCTATCCCTCCTATCCCCTACCCCCTACCTTCCTTCCCCTCCCGGACTGGAACAGAGTGTTACCTTGCCCTCTATCCCCCCTATCCCTTCCTCCCTCCCACCCGGACTGGAACAGAGTGTTACCTTGCCCTCTATCCCCCCTATCCCTCCTATCCCCTACCCCCTATCCCTTCCTCCCTCCCACCCGGACTGGAACAGAGTGTTACCTTGCCCTCTATCCCCCCTATCCCTTCCTCCCTCCCACCCGGACTGGAACAGAGTGTTACCTTGCCCTCTATCCCCCCTATCCCTTCCTCCCTCCCACCCGGACTGGAACAGAGTGTTACCTTGCCCTCTATCCCCCCTATCCCTCCTATCCCCTACCCCCTATCCCTTCCTCCCTCCCACCCGGACTGGAACAGAGTGTTACCTTGCCCTCTATCCCCCCTATCCCTTCCTCCCTCCCACCCGGACTGGAACAGAGTGTTACCTTGCCCTCTATCCCCCCTATCCCTTCCTCCCTCCCACCCGGACTGGAACAGAGTGTTACCTTGCCCTCTATCCCCCCTATCCCTTCCTCCCTCCCACCCGGACTGGAACAGAGTGTTACCTTGCCCTCTATCCCCCCTATCCCTTCCTCCCTCCCACCCGGACTGGAACAGAGTGTTACCTTGCCCTCTATCCCCCCTATCCCTTCCTCCCTCCCACCCGGACTGGAACAGAGTGTTACCTTGCCCTCTATCCCCCCTATCCCTTCCTCCCTCCCACCCGGACTGGAACAGAGTGTTACCTTGCCCTCTATCCCCCCTATCCCTTCCTCCCTCCCACCCGGACTGGAACAGAGTGTTACCTTGCCCTCTATCCCCCCTATCCCTTCCTCCCTCCCACCCGGACTGGAGGCATCCCTTCCTCCCTCCCACCCGGACTGGAACAGAGTGTTACCTTGCCCTCTATCCCCCCTATCCCTCCTATCCCCTACCCCCTATCCCTTCCTCCCTCCCACCCGGACTGAACAGAGTGTTACCCTTGCCC
>NW_028188039.1:0-119000 GCF_964204655.1 Triturus cristatus
TAAGAGGGGGAACACCTAGTGACAGGGGCCAGTGAGAAGGGGACCATGGGCTGCAGCCACCTCCGGTCAGGACTAACTCAGTCTTGTCCGGATTGAGTTTGAGGTGGTTGCAGTTCATCCAGTCCTGGATAAATGTCATTACTGTCCGAACATTAGAGGCAGATGAAGAGGAATGCAGATGGTCTCTTCAGGTACTTCCACTTAGGACATGAAGACGAGACTGGTCAAGGCTAGTTTAATGTCCCTGCGTTTGGGGGGGGGGGGTTGTGTAGGAGAGTAGGGTCTGCTATCCTATGGTCACCCCAAATTTTTGCTTTTTGCTTCACTGGTTTTTGACATATTGAGGCTATGGGACTGCTAATCAGACCCCCAGCCTGCTGTTCTCTCTAACTAAATTGACACTATGCACCCTAGGTGCATAACCAATTGGAATTGGATCACCCTGTGAGCCCCTGTACCAGTGTACACTAGGTACCCAGGGCATTGGTGTATCTAAGGCCTACCAGGGGCTGAAGCGTGTATTATGCCAGGCCTGGCCTAACAAATTTGACACAGCTGGCTGATCACTCAGCTGGGGTAAGTTGGTGTAACCACCTCTTACTTAGGTGTAGTATACCTATACCTAACATTAAATGGGACACATGTTAATCTATAAGTCACACCTATGGCAGGCCTTAACAATCCTGAAGGCAGAGTGCTTGGTTCCATGTGAGATGGTGCTCTGGCATGAGCTGAGCCTGTCTGCAGTGGTCGGAACAACTTCCTTCTACCGTTTCCAGATATCGTCATACCATATACTCTTAAGTGCATTATGAACCTCGCGGTTAAATGCTAACTTTGGTTTGGCTTTATCAAAACATGTCGAGCAAGGTGTCATACGAATTGGAATACTAACCCCTCGCCAATTCTGGCGACGGGGTTAGCATTCCACCCTTCTAGAGGGACACGACATGTACAGTACCTGAAACCCGGGTAAAATGAGACATAGCCTCAGCTCCACAAAATGGATGCTGCCACCACAGACACAAGTCTGCCCTCCTGCTGCTGGGAGTCCTTCCAGCTTGGGAGACGTGGACAAAGGGTTTCCTGCCAGGGGAGGTGCGAGCACCACCCCAGACAGGATTTTGTGTATTGGTCAGGTAGGGCCTGAAAGAAACCAGACATGCCTGAGGCTCACAAGGAGCCTCGGTGCATATGCCAGTTCAAACCGGTCCTGGGGCACACCAGCCATGGACCTGGGGCGAGCTGGACAAAGGATTTGGGGTGTAACCACCCCCCTTCCTGGTCCCACCCTTAGGGAGGGACCTAGCAGGTAGTCCGGCCCCTAGAATCCGCTTAAAGGTAGGAGCTGTGTCCTAAGACTTCAGACATCCTGGAATCAACTTAACCACAAGAAGAAGACGGGAACTTCGACGCTCTGCTGCACAGAGGACTGAAGGAAATCTCCCCTATGGTCAGGGAGTGACCATCTTGCTAACGCAAGCACCAACCAGTTATTGAACGTCTGCTTTGCCGCCGCCGCCTCCTGCCGGAGCCCGAGCCCAGAGCCCAACAAGACCTGGACCTCCAGACCTCTCACCGCCCGATCCACAGTCCCTGCAAAGAAGGAACCCGTGGAGGCACCGAGACACGTGGAGCCAGCCATCTTGGAAGACCGACGACAAGCTGCAAGCGCAACGACAGAGGCTCCCTCCAAGTTGTGCTTTGGGTACTGAGAAGCCCAACCACCGAGCAGCATCTGCACCAAAGGTGAGCCCTCCAGCATCTCCACGATCTGCGTGGGGCCCCTCAGCACTTTGCATCTCGACGCGCCTGCCCGGTCCCTGGCCCGTTGGCTAGTGGCCATTTTGGCAACCTATTTTGAAATCAACAATGCTGGTCTGGTTGCTCCAGACTGGCCCTAGCTGCTCTCCAAAAGAGCAGCCCCTCCGACCTTGCTGGTCAGAACAATCAGCTTTCCTCTCTTTTCAGGACTCCTGCCTTTGCCAAGGCTTGTTTGCTCCTTTCGAGTCGCCGACACCGCCGACAGCGAGAGCCTGCGTGGGACAGCTCGTAACTCGACTCCTGGACGTGGTCGACCTTCAGGGACCACGTGGCTGCGGAGACAAGCTACATCTAACCACCTGTTTGCACCCAACATCGCCTGGTACCTACCTGGTGCCACGCCGGTCACTGGCTAGTGACTGTGAACACTGTCCCCTCTGCTTTCAGGTCTTCGACCACTCCGATCTACCCTTGGATCCAACGCAACTCTTCTGGACCGACCGCCTGCAGCATCTTTGTCATCAGGCTCCATTGAATAGATAGAAGAAATCCGACGCACTTCGAGACCTATGCACCCGCTTCCTGTGGGTGAGGTAAAGCTGGCACTCCGGTGCCCAAGTGTAGAGAAACATCTCTAGTGTCTGTGTTTTGAATCTTAAGATCGTAGTCTATCCAGAAGACCCTTTCTGCAGTAACTTTTAAACTTTTACGCACCCATTGAAAACCTATGGGAGCCCGCGTGTAACTTTCCTCACTGCACACGCGACCCGTGGACCACCTGGTCACTAACTGAAGTTAGCTCCTTGTAGGCCCAGCGATTCTAGAGGCCCTAGGCCTTTTCCCTTTCCTGTTCGTGGTACTTATACCACTATTTTAGTATATGGTTTGAGTGGCCACCAGGGCCCATCCATATAAAGTGCAACTTCTGTATATTATAACATTGTCTTGTTTAACGATTTGTGCTCATAAAGAGTCTAGGGGATACTTTGAGAAATAAATACATATATATTTTTAATATATATATGTGTGGTGTCCTTTCATTGGTATAAAGGGGGGTTACATTTGGTAAAACAGCCTGCTTAACACGCTTTAACGAGTTTAGCCTCAAAGACTGCTTAGCCTACGCTACCACTAGGGCAGCTAGTCCGAAAAGGTTGACTTACAACCACACCATAAGGGTTGCTTGGCATGGTACAAGGTGGTCACTTTAACTAGTGAACATCATATACCAGGCCAACTTCTCACAATGGGGTGCACATGGCTGTCCTCCTCCAGAATGCAAAGGCGGGCCTGGGGTGGGAGACCCTGCCATACATTGAATAGTGGCAGCTGAGCCTTTGTGGGACTAGAGCGGTCTGAAGATGGGGAGGGAAAAGTTTGTATCAAATGACCCGTAATGAGAAGTCAAGTCTATAAGTAAAGACCCAGCACTTGATGGACGCCAGTGAGTGTGTGGCTGTTCTTGGCAAGTTACACCTTGTTTCCTGTGCATCAACCTGTTGTGCGGTTAGACGGCATTCTGGGGCTTGTAGTTTTAACTTAGTTTAAATAAGTATGGGCCGAATGAAGCACTTTAGAATTTTCCACGTCCAAGCTGTATCTTGCGCTGTCCAGCCACATACCTATTCCACATTTTGATACTTTGGGGTACATATTTTATGGGCTGTGACAAACCTTGCAAGCTTTATTATGCAAAGGAAGATGGGCCTGAAGGTGCGACTCGCGCATTGACCCAGAAAAATGTGAGCTCTTAAGATTGTTGGCTAAACTGGAATGCACTCTGATCTGCTTGACTGGACCCTACAAGTCCTGCTTCCTCTGTAATCTGGGGCTTGCGTTCATGCTTTTTCTAGTAAAAAAAATAAATTACAAGTCCCAGAATGCAAACGACCTGGGTTGGGGCATCTGACGATGCGTGCACCAGAAAGTGTGGTTGCTTTGAAATGACCATGACTGAGTGTAGCTAACTAAAGTTGACCACTCAGCAACTTTGATTGGACGCAATTTAAGGTCCCATCGATCAGGACTTTGATTAAGCTGATATATTCATCCGTCCAATGTTGCATATAATGCCATATTCCACAGGCGCATCCATGACATGCTGCTCCGGTCCAGTTTTTTTTCATTTTCATGTTGTAAGCTGGATTTAATGACTGAATCAACACGACTACAAGTCTCAGAATCCAAAGAAAAACCCTGGACTGTCACATGGGCAGCTATGAAGAAGAATTCGAGTGACTCGCTCCTGTGGTATTTGGCTAAAACGGAACCGCAAAACGTCTTCAAACCACAGGTCTTCTGGTGGGATCTGCGTCTTAGTAAACTAAGTAGAGCTGAGGATGAGTTCGCTTAATTCTTAAGAATAAGGCCTGGGGCAAAAATATAGTCTCCAAATTTGGCTGTCTAGTCTTCATTTCCGCCTCATGCCTCTTTTATCCACCATCATGCACTGCTAGCCTCTTTGGCTCTTGATCTCTTTAAACCCTTCTTCCTCACTTTTAGTTTTGTTTTTTTAACCTATATTTTTTTGGGGGGGTCGAGCAAGCATCTCGCTTGCAAGACACTATAGCATACAAAAAGTGCTTGGCGCCTGCCCAGTACCTCCCATTCGTTGGCTTAAGTGTCACTTCTTCTTTGCTGCCTCCTAATTAGACAGCCCAGGCAAGCATCACTTCCTGTATTTTTAATTTTTTTTTCTCTGGAGATTGATTGTGCTTAGTCTCGCTCTACTGCTCCTGCTGTGATTCAGGTCTTCTTCCCCCTCCAATAGTGCATGCTTGTTTACAGGGTATTCGCCTTTCATCATTCACCATTTTTCAGAGTTCACAACGTCCATCTCTCTGGCAGGGAGACAAAAGCAAGTCGCTTCTGTGAGCACTTTTGTGCACCTTTTTAGGTCTCGACTAGCATTGCTGCACATATGTTAGGTCTCGGCTAGCGTTGCTGCGCATGCGCAGCTCGCGCGGCGAGATTTAATGAAACTGAGTACTTTTAGAAAAGGGCTTTAAGCCTCGCCCTTCTTTTCCATTGGCTGGTGTCACCGTTTATGCCAAACGGTGGCCATCCATTGCAAAAGAGCTTTGTATTTTGCCTCCCTTTGGCTTTTTGTGACGGCCCACTTGGATGGGCTCACCTGCTTTCCATGCGTCGTAAACGTTTTATCTTAGTGGGCGTGTGCACGCGCCAGTCCAGCTCTGTGAATGGGCATGTATTAGAAATCACGCTGCCTTCACACCGCATTCCCAGGCTTGTTATTGCTTCCTTCATTGACTCTGAACGGCAAGGGCTCATGTTGCAGGCACAAGTCTGACATTACGACACAAATTGCTCTGTTACCTAGACTCTGCTCGTTAACGTGGGTGCTCAGTAAGAGCCAGCGCGACAACTCTTCCACCCTGGCCATTACCGACAGCTGACAGGCCAAGGAATCCTTACCGAGAGTGGGAATCATGGCTGTGCCGAGACCAGTCTGTCTGAGCTGGTGCCTCACACACACCCAGCTCTGCCTGGGGGCTAAAATTATTGCCATTAGCCTGCCCAGCAGTGTTTTTTTCAGTCAGAAATGAGTGCTCTCGGCAGGGCTGGACTGGGAACCAGAACTGGCCCTGGCAAGGTGCTCGGCCGGCCCACACCCCCTGGGGGTTGGGGGTACCGCCGAGCTCTTTGCCAGGGCCGGTTTTCAGCCGATTTTGTTACAGGGCTGATTTATTTTGAACGGCCCAGTAACAAACTGCCCCCCAGGGGCCCGAAACCACCCCCCCACCCATGCAGCCCACCAGGGATTGCCCGGTGCCCGCTACAGCCAGTCCGGCCCAGGCCCTCAGGGAGGCGCACCGCGGGGAGCGCAGGCAGGACGGGCATTAATCACACAGCCTGACTTCAGATCTTCCGGTGATTGGTAATTCCCGAGCATGGCACGCTCATTGGATTTTTGTCCTTCACTTGCCTTGGCCCCCCCCACAGGTTGTCTTACTGGGGCCTCACTTGTGAAGTCTTCAGCATGGGGGCCTCAAGATGGAGAGTGTGGCGGCAGAGGGGGCCCCCACCCTCTAATCTCTGCCCTTTCTCCAGCCGGGTCAGGCCTTGTTGCTATGGTGCCTCTGAGGCCCTCCACTGCGCTCTCGGCACCTCTGGCAGCAGACTCGGGGAGGGCTGCACCTGGCTTATTCCCCCCCCCCTTTACCCCTCCTCCGGCACCACCATGCTGCTGAGCCCACTCCCACCAACGCACATGTTCAGCAGATTCGTCCTGGTCTCTGGGCCCTATGTGAATGTTCACCCTGCCCTCGTCTGTGTGCGCTTCCGTGGGGGGGCGGGGGTCTGTGCGGGGGTGTGTGTGCCCGCGCGTTTGTGTGGGTGCACATGTGTGTGCTTTGAAGGCCCTAATCACATGTGGGTATATGTGAATGGGTGTGTGCATGAAGAAGTGCATGTTTCCTTCATCATGTCAATGATTGCTTCTGTGTGTGCTTGCACGAGTGTGCACGTGCTTGCTTGCACAAGTATGTGTTTTCTTGCACAAGTGTCTACCTGTCTGTGCATAGATATAAGTGTTTGTTTCCTTCTGCATGTCAGTGTTGGCTTGTTTACTTGCACGAGTATGTGTTCAAAGACACCGAACAATGTGCTTCCATCACAAGTGCAGATTAGCACACCACGTTACCCCCATTCCTGGGAGCAGCCCTCTTCCCAGAGGTCCCCGCGGTGTAGTATTTATATCGCCCGCAGCCATGTGTTGGTAAACTCCTCGATCTGATGAGACCTTGATGCTCACTGATCACCTCCCACAGCAGATATCGTAGCAGACCCACATCACGGAGACGCACCACCAGCTCTCGCCGCACTCCTCTGTCCATGTGTCTCTGTGCATTGAAAATGCAATGGGTTTCGCCTTTCATTAAGTTAAAGCCATTTGCTTTGCTCTTAGAGGAAGAGATGCCAAGATCCTTGATAATACAATAACAGCTGCCTACAGAATCATCTTCAGCCTGCCCAAGCAAACTTCACCAGCTCAAATCAGGCTTGAATTTGGCATTGATCAACAGATCCTGGCAAGGCAGGGAGCCTACATGATAGCCTGGGACAAAGTGAGGAAATCGAAACAAGGAACATTAAATGAACATCTGTGGATGGAGCTAGCCCAACACCCGTCCTCAGCAGCAGCCAAGTTCCTACAGGACAGCCTGAAGAACACGGGATTAGAGCAGCTCTGGGATACCCCAGAAAACCACACAACATTCAAAAAATTGATCAAAAAATCGATCAAACAACTATCATGGGTTCAAGACAAGGCAGCCCTTTCTAAAAGAACGCATGGCTGGATGATCTTAAACTCGTATTCAACTAAGGCACCACAGAGCTATTTTGGTGAGGGATATTCTAAATCCGCCAAAATGTGCTTCTTAAAGCACAGGCTGGGCCTGCTCCCCTGCATTCAAAATTTTCCAATCTGGATTAAAATAAAATAAAAACTGATCCTCTTTGTCGGCTATGTGGTTTGGGGCAAGAGGATATGCTGCACTTGATCTGCTCTTGTGAGAAACTACGCGATGAACGAAAACACTTGTTGAAACACCACTTTAATCAGCAAGGGATCCGTACACGAAGAAAGGCAGTTCTCGCTTGCTTTTCTTCCCACGATCCTCGCATGAATTGCAGCTTTGTAAAATTTATGAAGGCAGTGGAAAAAAAGATGCCAAAAATTAATCTATAACGGTCCCTGCATCATCGACTTAACATTGCTTGTCGATTGACATTACTGATCATACAAACTCATGAGGAAACCGAGAAAGAAGATATAACCCTATTAACACGAAGTGCTAAATTTAAAAAAAAAAAAAAACTTTATACTCAAGAAGCTGTTGTGTGTACAGTCTATCTAAGGAAATGCGATTGTTTTTATTCTGATTTTACTTAGAATTGTATTTTTACCGTACCTGTTCTTAATTTATTTTTTATAGCAATGGTTTTAAGTAACTATGCTAATAAAATTACTACTACTACTTACTTGCTATACAATACCATAAGCAAATGGCTTTAACTTAATCAAAGGCGAGACCTATTACATTTTCAATGCTTGTTCAAATGTGCTGTGCTTTTGAACCATAATTTTCCTCCATGATGCTGCTGGTTTCTCCCCCCCCCCCCCCCCCCTTTGATTCTTTGGAACCTGCTAGTATTTCTGATCCCACTCTAGGCTGATGATTCCTCCCATCTGAAGTTGAACAACCTCTCCCGTGTGTAGATGGGAGAGCTCTTCTGTCACGAGGAACAATCTCTGCTCTTTGTATAAATGAGAGTCATCCATCTGTTTGTGTTTTCCATGATACTGCAGACTTCATGTCTACTCAAATTAATGTGGCTTGTGAGTGGGCACCTGAGGTCCCTGTCTCTCTCTGCTTGTGGAGAACTCTGTGCAGGGCAGTCTATCATATCATATCTCATCAGGGCTGTCAGTTTAAAGCACCATGTGCAGCTCGCAGTCCACCTTACTGTGCGCTTCAGTCCCCTCTTATCCTCCCCCCCCCCCTTGCTCTCACCAATGTGTTTCTTTACCCTCCACCGTTTTCCATATTGACTCTCTGACTCGTCCAGGAGCTTCTCCCCAGCCTACATTTTACTTCCATGACCCCCTTTCCTGTTAGAATGTTGTACATCTGTTTCTTTGTAATCTAGCTGTCCATCTCCAGGGAGCTGCAGCTAATCTCGCAGGTTTTCTTAAATCATCATAGCGCAGTGGAGCGACGCTACAGTCCTAGTTCTGAAGAGCTGCAGGGCGGCACTGGTCCGAGTCTTACTTCCACCACCCACCTAAGGTCTCGAAGGAAAGTGCCATTGACAACACACCCCACCCACACAAGAGTACGCATGAATAAATACACAACACAACTTTCGTTTGGGGAAAAATATTGCTGCAGGTTTATGCCATACAAAAGTATGAAATCTAGTGGGTTATTTTACGAGCGGTCCAAGGGCAGGCAGCTGTAACCAACCTATGCTGCTCTGCCTGCTTGATGAGCCAAGCACTGTGTAGAACACCATCAGTGCTACACCGTATGGGGTGATCCTCTTTCCAGATAACGTGACACATTGGTCTCTTATTACTCAAGCCCCTTTCAGGGCGGAGCTTAGCAAGGCAAGCCCCTGGTTGTTCAGGCCCACAACCTCCCAAAGGACTAACGGGGCGCAAACGTAATTCTTCCAGGACCCTACCATGAGGCTCCTGGGATTTGGCTCTGGCGCCCCTATTGTACTCTTGCCAGAGGCGCAACTAGAGCCAAATTTCGGGGGGGGGGGGCTAAGAAAAAATTTCGGGGGGGGGCTGAATCTTTTAAGCCATAGGCAGAGTGGAGCTGCAGGGGCTCTTAGAAGGGGTGAAACAACAGCAAGGCCTCATTAACATGCAAGCCTTCCAGATCACCCTGTAACTCCGCCGCAGCTCTGGAGGCAGCCCCCGTTGCCTAAAGAGCCCCACCACCAATACAGCTCCTTTCTCACCTGCAACTTGCCATTTCAAGGCTTCCTGCAAATCCCTGGGCAACAGTACTATCCTCACAGGTGACAAGTGGACCCCATCTTTGTCACAGTAGCCTTTAATATTGGCCTGAATCTGCTCGTGTCTGATGAATCCCAGACCCTTGCGCCTTAAACAGTTCACTCTTTTTCGGGAATAGTCAACGGCCTCCTCTGACTTAGCCCCATGCCACACTCTGCGGGGGATAATCTCAGACCACCAGAGCTTTTTACCCAAAAGTGCAAAGTGTCATTGGTTGTCTTGTCTCAGTTCTATCTAGCACATACTAGAGCTGATGGTATCGGAGCGCCTTACCTGCGCACCCGTTACAATATACAAGGACTTGCGCCACCTTACCAGCGCAGAGATTTACATGGCAGTGGCTCCGCTAATTATTTTGGCCAGAACCACAGGATTTCGCGCCGGCACGTGGACCTTGTCCCTCAGCTCCCAAGTCTTTTGCTGTTACACCAAGCACTGCCTCGAAGACTAAGTTACATCTGCTTTCCCAAGATCACACAATTCTCTTCTCTTAAGCGGAAAATCTGGGAATGGAACTCCCGATTCTACATTCAATACTGTCTCCACCCCATTGCCCCCCCTATTTGGCCATGGTAAACCCATCAATGCATCTACATCCCTGGTCTTGCCCTTTTGAAAGGCGTTTTCAGTTTTTGTTTGGTGCACACCAGACAAAATATTTCCCCACGGAGCGAATCAGGCGAGCCACGTGCTCCTCGCCTGCCTGAGTCCCATGAAAACTGCGTAAAAGGACCCCCCTGCGGATACTTTCCTGCGGCCAGGGAGCTCTCTCCCTTGAAATGTACATGGAAGCACTTTTGTTTTTCACCCCGGAGAGGTGCTGCGAACTCCTGGGGTATGTTTAAAGCACCTACATGCAGGTGTCAGAATTGTGCGAACCTGTGCAAGGGTAAAGGTGGCAGAGTGTGGCCAGTGAGGGCCGCTTGGCAGAATCGCTGCAGTGCAGGCTGCCTCCCGCGACTCAAGACTCCCCAGCAAAATTTCTAATAGGGCAGTTGCCGTTTGCCATGGGAGGGACCAGGCACAACGAGGGGGGAGGGGGGCTCACCTAGCCCCTCTTTGCCCACACCGCCCAGGCCTGCAAGGGAGCCCCGGTGAGTACCCTAGACGGGCCCAGGCAGCGACATGCGCGGCACCGGGCCTGAGCCTGTATCCCAGGTTCTATGCTGTGAGTGCGAATACCCCACACGGCAGACCACCACCTACAACTGCTGCCATCTCTTCTAAGTGCCTACTGGGGGAGAAGGGGGGGGGGGTTGTTTGCACTTGCTGCGTGCAGCTCGTGTGGTACCCGTCGATCCCGAGTATCACAAAGAGGGTCCAAAATGGTGTCAATTGCAGCGACTGCATGTCCTGGAGAACGCGAGGGCTGACTAGACCGTGCTGCCATTATGGCAGTCACACCAGTCCCCGGCCACTAGTAGGGGGGTGGGGGGAGGGAGGCCGCGTCAGCAGATGACGCGGTGCTCCCTCCCCCGCAACGACCAATGGGTGAGGCGGCCTCTGTGAGCCGGAAGCACTTGGGTGCTTCCGGCTCAAACGTCCAACTTGCGACCAGGCAGACTGCTCTCATCCAGTCAGCCTGGGTGCCCTCTTTAAAAGGGGGTTGTGGGGAGCAGAACATTCTGTTGTTGCTCCCCACAGGCAACGTCCACCGGGCCAGCTGCGGGCCCGTAATCTTCTTTCTTTTCCCACCCACCATCCCCTAAGGCAAGTATTGTTGGAAGGCTTGTTTTCGGTTGTGTGTTATGGATTATTATTTTTTGTCCCCTTTTCCCAATTTATTTGCAGGGAACAAAGCGATTGTATGTAATTGATTCTGTAGTAACGTATAAATAAAAGCACAAGTTTGAATTCCTCTTTCAGTCAGATATTGTTGTATTTAGGGTGTCTCTGGTCAGGCGGTAAGGTCATGATTGGTAAGCATAGTCTTCGGTCCTTAGCGGTCAGCACCATGTAACTCCAGGGGGTAGTGACAGCTGGTAAGTAGGCTGTCGGGGTGCGGGGGCCGGGGGAGTCATCCTTCCCAGTGGGCATCAAGGCACCATTCTGCAGAAGTCTTCAGCCCCCTGTAATGGAGTGTAAGGCACAGGGCGTAGGGGGGGGGGCCCCGGGGGAAAGTATCCATCCGATAAGCTGTACCCCCTGCGCAACCTTATTAGTACACTGGGATCGGGGGAGCTGCCAGTCATTGACTTTGCCGTAGGCTCTAGATGGGACACGCAGAAAGTAAATACATGCATTGATAGATTTACGGTAGGAGTGTCTTGTGTATTAGACTGTGTTAAGGTTAGCCGTGGAATATCTGACCATCAAATGTATCTGTACTTTCTGCGCAAAGTTTCTGTATATAATGTTTTTAAAATTGTTTGTTAATTTTAATAAATACAGCCGGGGTTACTCCCCTAATCCAAAAAATTATAACTTTTGGTGTGGTCTCCAATACTGTTACGCTGGGGGGAGGGGGGGGAGGGGAGGTAAGTGCCAACCATAACCCCAGGGTCTGTAGTTGGAGTAGGGGACATGGTTAAGTACCAGACCATATGCTCAAAGGGATGCTAGGATGGCTGGGGAGGCATGAATACCCACCCCACCTCCTCGGCGCACTAGAAATGATGTGCCTAAGGCAAGGGGATTCCTCCCTGAGTCCCGGCATTAGAGGTGGTGGGTTAGTGCCCAAATGGCACTAAAGGGCTGCCCTTTTAAGGTGGCCCCCTGCGTGGGTCGCGGGCAGCCGCAAAGTCTTAGATTTACACATTTCTTCAAATAGATCTGCAGTGTGCTTAAAACCATTGGCGAGACCCATTTGCTTTGCCAATGCTTTTTTATCTCTTACTCTGGGTCATAGTCGGATAATAAACACAAGTCCTAGTCGCCAAAATAAAGCACTGGTGGGAAGGGTCGGACTGAGAACCTAAAGCAGCTCTTGCCAATGTTGTCACACCAACCCCAAACCAGTGGCGTAACATAAGCCCCCACGGTGTGTGTGTGTGGGGGGGGGGTCGCAAGCTTCACAGGTCCCGCCCTCAGCACAAGTTGTTAGCCAGGTAGGGGGCACATCCGTGCTCTTTGCTGGGAGGGGGGGGGGCTCGTTTCATTACATGCTGGCTCAAACAATGCATAGCGAGAGCCTGACCACTACAAGGTGAGATTTGGGGGGTGGGGGTGTCCCCCAAGACAATGTGTGGAAAAATGGTGCATTCTACAACACTTTTCATAATATATTCTCTTGCATTAGCTTTTAAAGCACAATACATGATCTTCCACTGCACCAGGATACCCAGTCGTACCCAGACACTCTTATGATGAACACAAAAAATAAAATTTCTTCCATGAAACATGAATTTAAATAAAACATAAGTGCACGCACAGACTGTTCAGCACAGCCAAGAAGCAAGAGAATGCGGCTTTGTCATTTTAAAGCTGGGATATTTTGGACCCAGACTGAGGGCTTGTGTACTTGCTTTACAGATTGCAACAGTCCAGATGCATCTGGAACAGCAGTGTGAGGCTATGATCCTGACATTCAAGAAATGCTCTGGAGCTGATGGTAAGGATGGAGAGCTGAACCAGGAGGATCTGTCCAAGCTTCTGAAGGAGGAGTTCCCAAGTCTATCTGTGAGTACAACCTATGTTTATCTTTAAATATACACCTATTGAATGTTTGCCAGTGGTTTCAAAGAGCGTGATTTAAAGGTCTTGCTGGGAATATTTCTCATAATTCAGTGCCGAATTAATTTGCAGGATATTTTAACTTTCCAAAACAAAAGTTAAATGCAGGTATTGTCATGCTTGCACAATATTAGTGCTGTTATTAGAACATGTATTACCATACTGGACAAGCCCCCCTGCAGGCCCACCCTGATGCAAACCTTTACCAATGAATCCTCCCCGTGTGTGAAACTAGGTAAACCAACGATCCGGTCTGTAAAAATGTACTGTCCCTCATCGCACTTTATTTTCTTTTAATTTC
The DNA here is from genome assembly GCF_964204655.1 of Triturus cristatus. Taxonomy (NCBI): domain Eukaryota; kingdom Metazoa; phylum Chordata; class Amphibia; order Caudata; family Salamandridae; genus Triturus; species Triturus cristatus. The sequence continues at coordinate 13,293 of NW_028188039.1, forward strand.
CTAATCCTATATCGTTGTACTACGAAAATGCATTTTAAATTGCTTGTTTAATTTCCTTATAATGCTCTTTGCATTTTAAAATCTGATTTAATAATTTTTTGTAAATATTTTCCCCAAACAAAACCCATATTTCCCAAAACATTGACCTGCCTGCGGTATCGGTCAAACATGAATTAAAAAAACTGATCAGGCTTTAAATCTATCTGAAGCGACATACAATCAATTCTAATGTAAAAAATGTATACAGTGTAACATGTAATATTTCCCAATATAGCAAGGGGGGGGGGGGTGGTGAAGGGGGGGCATTCAGGTTACATTGTTAAAACTCTACCTTCAGCCTTGTGTTTTGTAAATGTCACCAGAACTGCTTGATGGCAATATAGGCCCATATTGCACAGTTAATCGGTATGTATTCTCTCCCCTATTTATTATAGGGCTTATTAGCCAAATGTATACCTCGACCTTCACAATGCTGCTTGCAACTTGCAGCTCAGCAGGTGCTTTCTGAGTTCCCCTTCATGTCTCTGGTTGGGTGCTGGCTTGCCAGTTCGGTTATCTTTTATTGGTACCTTCTACTCTATTGAGATTGGATTGTCTATGTAGACTTGAAGCTTTAAAGGCTGGATTTAGAACAAAGTACAGGATAATCCTTATAGAGACACTAGTACTGAAGTCCTCTTCCACCACTGACTTTTAACATTTGGCAATATTCCAAGCTTTTTGTTTGTATGAATAGCCTCTCTCAATCTCTTGATGCTTTGCTCCAGTACGTTTGCATCATAGCTGTGCAGAATGATTGTCTCCTCCAGATGTGAAATGTATTGTTTAGCTCCTACAGAAGGCATGCACAGCTGCCTAAATGTCACTGTTCAAGATTACCTAAGTAGGACTGTTTGGAAAGCACTCGTGCTCTCCACCTTTATAGTAAGCCTGAAGCTTGGGGTGAGAAGTTTAGAATACAATTCCAGAGTGCTAGCACTTGAGCCTTGAAGGCAGTGCACTTCTGCCATGCTATTTGGACGCCTTCCTGTCTACCACACTTGTTTCAGACAAGCAATGCTTTGGTATAATTTGAATGTCTAGAGTTGTGTGTACTTTAACCACGTTTTAGGATTAACAATGTATTTGCCACGGAGAGCTTGTAATCCAGAAAATACTAGCTTCTGGGAGGAAGCCAGGAAGGGTGAGTACATTTATTACATTTAATATTCTACAGATACTGTGAGCTTGGTTCACCCAAATGACACCTTCCCAGTAGCCTGGCTGGAAACAATGGGTAGGATTGGGTCATCTACCCGCATGGATGAAAGCACTTTTGTATCCCAAATTAAGGCGAAAATGAGTTAGTTTGAGCTTTCTGAAAGAACCTACTTTCTATAAATGCTGATGGGTAAAGATGGCCAACGCTCCAACTACCATGATTGAGGTATAGGAACTGGCCCAGTATGTGACCAACTTACCTGCAGTCTAGTCAAATGACTAATGGCTGAGCAAATGTTTAGCCCTTTATAGTTATTGCTAGTAGACTGTTCTATCTGAAGTGCCTCCTTTATTACCCTGCCCTCCAAACCTCCATTTTATTTTTCTTCTCCTAGTTCAGGTCTGGAGGAGGGCAGTGGTTGTCAGGTTGTTCTGAAGAAATAGAAGGCAGGATGAGCATGAACCAACTACCCTATTAGTTTCAAAGTTTGCAATCCAATTCCCCACCCCCCCCCCCAAGGTTCCTTTATTTAGCTCTCGGATTACATGCAATCTCCACAACACTAAATGTCCCTAGGTATATTTAGCTTCCCTCTATGAAAGGAGGGATAACATTCTAAACACAAATGTGACTTTTGGTTCAATCCACAAGTTTACAAATTGAGGGCAGAAGGACAGACTATGTTGTCTCTAGTGGTTCCAGGTAGGTGTACCTGGATGGCTTGTAACACTCCTCCAGTGCTTGAGGCTGAGGGCCGTTGCTGGTTGAAGGCCGTGGGACACCATGGATGCTGTAAGGTGTTGCAGAACAAGCAAACGCTCTAGGCAATTTCTGTGCCACAGATTTTTCTGAGCTGCATGTTTTCTCTGCAGCTTTTTCTCTCTAGAGAATGACCCTGTAAATGAAGTCCGTCTCTGCCCCGGACTTTCATCTGAGATGGTTCTTCCTTAAGGCAGCAGATGCAGCAACCCCAAGGGTGGAGCTTTATACTTGACTGCGTTCTAGGAGATCAGAAGCTGGACTGTGCTGGGAAGGTTTGTTTGTTAATAACCCATAGAACTTCCACTTGAAGGGTGTGTGTGCGCGCCCCACTTACCAGAGTCTGACATGGTATAGGGTTTGAGCAACCAGTACTAATAGACCTCTCCCTTGTTGGCTAGCCCATCTGGTCAAAAGTAAGATCTGCGAAACATTGGTTTCTGGAGAATGGTCTTATGAAATGAGTTTGTTGTACTGAGCCTGACAAATCAGTGTATAGAATAATGCAAACATTGAGGGATGGTGGAGGTTTTGGGAGGGAAGTGTCTCCACTTCCTTCCCAGCGAGAAAGTAGAATGTTCTGAATATAGTGCATTTCATTTTACCAAACCTTCTCCTGTGTGTTCCCTCTTCATTCTACAGGACTCTGGGAAGGATGAGGACATGATGGCAAAAGAGGTGATGAAAGAGATGGACTTGGATGGCGACCAGAAGGTTTCCTTCAGAGAGTTTGCTGTATTTTTAGCAACTTTGAGTATTCTAATGGAGGAATGTGAATCGTGATCTAAGCCCATTTTTCTCTGTTGATTAAAAAATAAGTATGCCATTTTGTTAGTTTATTCCTCTTTTCAGTAAGATGTCGGTCTTGACATGTGAGTTTTTCACATGGTTGATAGTTAAGGGGTGATATCCTGAAGTGTTTCCTGCTTTCCTGGTCTGCATGAGTGTGGGGAAATGGAGCAATGCAAGGCTACAAATGTGGGGTCCATGAATTTCCTATGTACTTTCCACTTTCTAATTGTTTGCAAAAGAGTGCCAAGTTAGAAGTGCATACATTTTGTCTTGGAATAAAGTAATTATCATAAATGTGTGCAGCACTCTCCCGGTTCCCCCCTCCAAATTCCAGGCTGGTATGGAGTCAACTAGAATGTGCCTTAGGGTTATTGTAATAACCTGTAATGAAATTACATAAAAAAATGTAAACCTAAACTGGCCCTCTGGAACATGGTTCGCAGATGCATTCAAACCAGGTATCCCTACCGTAACTCATGAATCCTTTACTGGCTTTTAGTCAAAGATTTGTTTATTTTTCCAAATAGTACATTACACAGCATGTATGCAATTCTTACGGTGTCCATACTCCTCGATACAGGAGGTTAACTGGTATTACCAAGAGTAGTGTTCTTACAGCCTTGAGTAAGGAGACACAGCTTGAGAAATTAACTGTAAAACAAAACCCTCCAAGGCATCTCCTCCCTTCTCCGCACCCCCCCCCCAACAACCAGATACAAAATGTAGTACGAGTGGCATGTGTCATCCAGAAATGGGTTCAAGTATCACATCAGTGATTGGGGAGTTCTTATCCTTTCATGCCTCCATGCATGTTGTAAATCCTCCGAGATGGCCGACAGTGTGGTCGTGGGCTCAGTCAGGGAGAGCAGAATATTGTCTGCAAAGAGCAAAACCTTATGGTGGTCGCCTGCAAATTGTATTCCACAAATCTTTGGGTTCTGTCCGATCGTGGCTGCTGAAGGTTCTAGACTGAGCGCAAACAAGAGGGGACACCCCTGTCGCGTTTCCCTTCCCAACGGAAACACCTCAGTGCTTACCCCGCTTACCAGCACTCTAGCTGCTGGAGAGGGGTAGTTCACATTGACCATTGTTAATTTATCACAAAAGCCAAATTTAACGTTCGGTAAAGGAACCCCCCCATCTCCCCCCCCCCCATGTCAAACACCTTCTCAGCGTCTAGTGCCAGAAAGACAGCTGGTATCTTCATTTTGGAGACTCTCTCAATGATATGGAGCGTCCGTTGAATATTATCATGGGTTTGTCTTGCCTTTTTATAAACCACCATTGTTCTGGGTGGGTCAATTTCGGGGAGTAAGCCATCCAGTCGAGTGGCTAAGAATTTTGAATATAGTTTGGCGTCCAGATTCAACAATGCTATAGGTCGGAAGGAGCCACATTGTCTTAAATCTTTGCCTTGTTTAGGGATAAGACACCAAAGCCTCACCCATAGAGTAATCGCCCTACCCTCACCTGCCATGTAGTTGAACTGTACAAGCTTTGGGGCCAAATCCACCATATAGGATTTGTAAAATTGGGCTGTCAGCCCATAAGACCCTGGAGACTTGAGACATTTGAAACTTTTTATGGCATGCGGACTTCATCGGTGATAGGGCTGCTCAGTTGAGTATTCTGGGCTTTCTATACTCTAGTGGTTTGCAAGTATTCAGACTGTGCGGCTTCTGTAGCTGGCTCTGCTGTGTAGAGATCTCAATAGAATTTCCCAGGCTTCCCCAGTATCCTGTCCCACAATTGTGTTGTGATCATCATAGATATCTCCTATGTGTTTGTAAGAAGGTAGGATCTGACTGCATGGTTACCCCCACTTTTGTTCCTGGTGTTTTGCTGGTTTTTGACTAGTCTGACTGGGATCCTGCTAATCAGGACCCCCCATCTGCTTTCTCCTTTAAATTGACATGCATGTACTTTAGTACACTCAGATAGGATAATGGGGTACCCTTAGAAGTCCTTACTATATGGTACCCAGGGCATGGGTACTCCCATGGGCTGAAGCATGTATTATGCCACCCATGAGAGGCCATGCAAAATGGAACTCTTATTACTGCAGCCTGTGTAAGCTGGTGCTTGCACCTCTTACTCTAGATATAGTTTACCTATATCTATTAGTCACAACACTTAAAACTTATAAGTCACCCCTATAGCAGGCCTTAACAATCCTGAAGGCAGGGTGCTGGGTTTTTTGAGACGGTACCCCTGCATGAGCAGAGCGCCTCTCTGCAGCCTTCGGAGACAATTCTCCAGGGTTGTCTGACTCAGCTGGACATATAGGCAGAGGTGCATTATAACCTTGTGGTAAATGCATCTCCAACAGCTGTATAGAAACATTTTGTGTTTGGTATCAAACACCTTGGAATCATACCTCCACACCAGCAACTGGTGTGGGAGGTATGATTCCACCCTTATGAAACAAGCTTCATGGGGTCACTGGTCTTACTGGTGCTAGCCTTCTCGACCTGGACAGCACAAACTGGATGCTGTCGACCAAAGACATTTATGCCCTCCTGCCGCTGAGCCAAGGAAGGTAGCACAATAGGCATCCTGTCACAGGGAGATGTGACCACCACCCAGACAGGATTTAGTTTTTTGGGGCTGGCTGGGTGCACTCAGTGCCTAAAAGTCTGCACTAGGGCCACATTTGGGGTCACTGTGCATAGTCCAGCTCAAACCAGTTCTGGGAGCCATTGGCTCCTGCTCTGGCGTGAAACTGGACAAACTACATGGGTGTAGCCACCCCTCTGTCCTGACCCTCCCCTAGGAGGGTCCCCTAAATCTGACCAACCCTCTCCCGTGGGTATAAAAGGGATTACCTGGTTACAGGGCATTATCTTGTACATGGACAAGATTCTACGAGAAGAAATCACTGACCTTCGACAGTCTGGACACACTAGACTTTGCTGGACCTCGACTTGGTCCCCCTTTCCTGCTGAAGCTTAGTTTGTGCCTTTGCTCCATACAGGCTCCGTGCAGGACCTGTGGTGCACTTAAAACAGAAGAATCTCCTTGGAGTGAAGGAGTCACTCCCCTGCTTCGCAGGCACCTAAAGCACAACTGACTGGTCTGCTGCTCCTGACCTCCTGCCGACTCTAAAGATTTCAGCAACACAGGAGGTGGGTTCTTGAGGTTGATCTGCCCTCTCACCAAGTTTAAGGCCAGTATCCCTCGGTGACTGCGTAACCCGAACCCCTGTGCACTGTCCATTTGCAAGTGGCGTTGGTCATGCCTGAGCTTGTGCATTGGACTCCGTGTAGTCCTGACCCTGTGAAGTATTTGCACCAAAGCACTCTGCCTCCTCCCACCAAGTTCTCCGTGGGTTGGTACTTTGCAATCTTGCTTGAGGTCCCCTTGTGACTTCTGGTCATTAGGCCTGTGGGTCCTCCTGAGGGTAACCTTGCTTTCTCTTGGGCTTTCCTGGTTGCTCCAGACATGCCCTGACTCCCCATTGCTTGGAGTCCCCTGGACCTTGCTGGTCCACACCGTAACCTGCTTGACCTTCCTGCATGGATTGCATTTGCCAAGGCTTGTTGGTGCTCCAGCTGGACACTGACCCCTCAGCACTCAACATCCTTCGTGGGACAGCTTGCATCTGGCTCCTGGTCATCCTCTGTCTCCTGGTTCTCGTGGCTGCAGAGTACAGCATCCCTTTTTCGCAACTGAAGCACCCGACATCTGTGGCCATTCTCCTACCGAGCTCCTGGTCACTCTGAAGAGACCCAGACTCTCCTCTCTGCTTTCAGGTTACTTTCTTCTAGAATCCAGGCTTGGATTCCACCGGACACTTTTCACCTTCACGGCAGCAGTACTTCACAGCCTTCCATTGATAACGATGAGAGCTTCAGATGCCACTTCAGACCTATGCACCTGGCTCCTCTGGGATAGGAAGATATGGTACCACAGTACCCATTGGTGGGGTGGCATCAAACTCTGAAATTCCAAATGGTTTGCTAAGTACTCCTAGAAGGGTCCTTAAACTTTAATAATGTAACTGACTTCCCCATAGAATTGTACAGAGCCTGCGGTCATGTTATCACACTGTACCTGGCCTGTGTGTGTGGGAGGTCCCCCTTACTTGGGTGGTGCCTTGGGGTCCCAGTGATTCTACGTGCTCTAGACCTTTTCTTGATATGTCGTGACTGTTTATAGGGAGAGTTCTGTTTTTATGAATTGCATTAAGCTTCCCCCTCAAAGCTGTGACTTTCCTCTGCATAACCCATGTTGGATTTTCCTTATGGAGTCTCTCTGCCTCTTGTAATTCTATTTCTAAAGCCTGCCTGTCCTTAATCCGTGACCTTGAGGGCAGCATTTAGCGTAATGCACTGCCCCCTTAGGCCTGCCTTAAAGGTGTTGATGGTCACCCTAAGGGAATTCTCTAGTACTCTATCCCGTATCATTGACTATGGAAAAAAAACGCACTTGCATTTGGGGCACAGCATCTCCCAGTCCAGGCATGCGCATACTCTTCCAGCAGGCATTTAGTGAACGATTTTGGTCTGTCCAATGCCCACCACCGTGGCATCCTGTGTTTGGGCAGATAGTCACAAGATGGGCACTGCAAATGGTCAGCTTGCCCCCTTCCTTGGATCCTGTGGGTGCCTGAAGTGGGTCTCTGCATGTGTGCACTCTCCGGTCTTCTGGCAGTTGGCTCTGGTCTCACGCACTGTCGCACATTGCTGGGTAAAGTGTTCTGCTACAGGCTGTAGTCCCGCCAGAGAGGCTGGCTTGCAAAGCCCTCGTCTGCTGTTCCGGTCCTCCTGTGTCTGTCCTCCTCGTCAGTGTCCGCAGGATGATCTCTCTGGTGTCTAACCCCTGGGTGCTCATTTTAAGCTGAGCTCGGGGAAAATGCCACAGAGCCCTAGTGGATCATGTCTGCACGGCCATCTTGGTTGGCCACGCCCCCTTACTGGCTTTTAATGATACTCTGTCCTAATTTAGGATAGTAATTCTCAATGCATGTTTGAAGGAGCGCTTTGAATCACAAGTACCTCACCCAACACCTACCCATGCAGGACATGCTACATCCTTCCAACCTGACCCTAAGAAGGGGCAAGGGATGTGAATCTAATGACTTCAGTGGGGCTTGAGATGCTGTACTACTGCAAGTAAATCTTGTCATGCACCTGAATCCGGAGAATCCATAGTGAACTGGTAATTGAATCTACTGCACTAATGTATCCCTGAGACCATTTCAAACCGGTCTACAGATTCTCAGTTCAAAGAACAATCCATGTTTTCAGATTGGAGTCCAATCTCTTGTGCACACTACGGTTATTAATAGCAAGTTCTGATGACTTCAAATAGTCACTATCTAAGTCATAATAGTATAAGGCTCCATAAACAAGGTGCGCCACATATAGTGCCGCATGTCTAAGGAAATTGGTCATGTGGTTCCTTTCAGATACAGTTGTGCACTCTGGAGCTTCTGGCATAGTCTCCAAATTAGATTTGACATGCTAATCAAAAAAGGTGATGGAGCATAGATGCGTAGTCAGCAGACTGAACATGTTTGTTGTTCAGGAAAACGTCTTGTAAAACTTACTCCAAAAACAGGACATCATGCCTCTTGTGGAGTCTCCGCTTATATCTGAACATCCCCGTCTGCCTCCATGCATTTGGTGATCCATCAGGAGTTGTACAGTATTTATAGTGAAGGAAATCCTTAAACGTTTGTAATGCTGATTTTTCAAGTCCATACATTTGCAAGAACTTTTTGTTACAACCAGATTCAATATATAAATAACATCCTAATAAGGAATAATCCTTAACTGATAAAATGGAATTCTGCTTTTACGTCATAATCGAGTATTGATATTAACTGGCATTTAATCTCTACATGCTCTAAAGACCTCTCATGCCACCTTATTGGTGATAAATACACCTATGGTTATTTTATAGTAGGCACTTTTAAATAGACTCAAAGTTTTTTGTTTATTTTGTTCAGTTTTAATTGGACATTTGGCCCCAGCACTTGAGTACTTGTAGACATTAGAAGAACTGTGCGTCTACAATAAAAGGTATGTGTAGGCTGTCCTGGTTTAGGTTTAAACTTATAACTGATAAAACCCAACTGAAAGAGAAATAGCTCTCACCAGTAAAACCATATTAACACTGAAAACGCCTGCACAACCGCAAACTAAATGCCTTTCGAAGAAAGGAAAACATTAATTTTTTCCTTCTTGAAGGGGCCAATACAATGTAACTTTGTTATACAAGCTAGCAGTAAAAGTCTGGGATGACATTATTCTGCTTGGGTTTTGTTTGGGGATGCCACTAAAATATTGTTTCTTTCAATTTTGTCGTCTTTGGTCCAAAGATGCAGTGTTTAGAAGCATGTTTTAGAGCTAGTTTAATTATTTTATAAACTGTAGAGAACCAGGAAATATCAATCGTATTGTGGCTGCGTTTTGATTCTTTCACTGAGGGGTAAAATGGCTGTTTTCATAAGAATCTTTCCTAATGTGTCATCACATCTACCCACAGAGAATGGGTAAAAGCCCCTTAATACATCAGTCCCCAGTTTCTAGTGAGTCAGTATTGATAGTAGGCAAATTGCCAACACCTCTGGGTTAAACAGTTAATGCAAGCTATAGTGACAAGTATATGTGAAAAGAGGTTATCACAAAGTATCTGGGATAGTGGTTGAAACATGACACCAGACGTTTGGAAAACATGGAACGCAGTGTCACTTGGAATGCTCTGCAAAAAGGTTATTTCCAAGTTCAACAAAGACTGGAGTGATACTGTTTGTATTTGCAGTGATTCAGCTATTTATTTGAAAAAGTTGTGTGATGACTATCATAATTGATACCTGAGCTGAAGTGCTTCCTTGTAAGAGATCCTTGCCACTTGTTAGATGGTATGCTGAAAGCATCTTTACAATCTTCCAGGTTAATGAGGAATGCTATTGACTGACTTATTTAGTCCATTCTGGTGCACTGTTTTCTTAAGCACAGGACCTGAAACTCAAATATTTATTATTTGTTTCTTTGTGTGGCATCAAAGAATCATCCCAACTCTGTCCCTTAGCTGATGGCGCTCAGTCCAAGGGGCTATGAATGCTCTATTATCCATGTGGCAACTGTTTTTGGAATTTTTGCTGAGCGATGATGCCAAAGACCAGAAATATAAGGATCTTTGGTCACATAATGATTTGAAAAAAGTACACTACTGAATTCTTAGATTTGTTTTTATAGGAAAACATAACTGCTGTAGTGAACATAATAACAAACTAGATTCTGGAAAACACGCTTGTCTGTCAAGTGTTCAGCATAATTGATGTAGATGTGAAACCTCTTGAGAGTAGGCTGGGTGACACCTTTGGTGACTTTGGCACTGAAACAGGTTCCATGTTAGAATGCTTGGTAAGCAATGGTGAAGAGCAATTCAGGAACCTGTATTTCTCAATGTATGAGAAATGGCTTGCAATGATGCATAGAAATGTCCCTTCACCACCAATGGTATTTTAAGTTAATGAAACCTCACTGTGGTACTCTGTTCTAGATCCCTTCTGTAAAGGAATTTCCTCCGTAGTTTCAAAGTGCTGCTTTATTTTTGACCGCTTCAATAACTCTGAGAGCATAAGCGCCTAGATCAGTGCAAATGTTGCAGAACCTGCCCTGAGAATCGCAATCTTCAAGTGAACCAGTATTGGCATAGAAAGCTGTGTCAGTGGCCAGAGCTAACAAATTGCGGACTGGCTGTTTTGTCGTTAACCAGCTCAAGTGCCAATGTTGAAAGCTTTTTCACAGAAGCTTACATGGGAAGGAAAGAGTCGGCGCACATGACCAAAGAATCACTGAAGTATTGTATGGTGTACAACAAGTTTATTTGCAAAAATCTATTTGGACCTCATATATATATACACACTGTCTATATACCATGCAATATCAGTGCAGAAAGCAAGCAATAATAAAAGCAAAATGCTCCATAAACACTGTTAAAAACACTTGCTGTAGTTTTTTAATGGCGTGAATGTGTAGCCACTGAAAACCACTGTTTTTAAGATATTGAAATCACTGGGGAAAAAAAACACCAGAATTTACCAAAAATAGAAACTGAAAACAGGAAAGCCTAGGTATGTGTAGGAAATTGGCTTACTTGTTGAGGGAGTGTAATCCTACTCGAGCAGCAACCACCACATTTCTTTTCCGGGTGAAGTCACAAGCAAACCCCAAATTATCCTGTGCTCAACCCTCTGGTAGGTTAGCACAGAGCAGCCAGTTTTAACCCGAAGGCAATGTGTAAAGTATTTGTGCAACACTTCAAACAGTAAAATAGTAGTTTTTAATAAAAAAATGAGACCAAAATGACACATCCCATCATTTCAACAGGAGATGTTACATTTTAAAGATTTCTGTAAAAACAATGGCCCCACAAAGACTCAAATTGTGGATATCTGGTTGTGCCAGACTGGGTCAAAGTCACAAGTTCAGGCTGACCACGATGGAGCATGGGCTGGGTACTGGGACCCAGTTAGGTTAATTGACCAAAGTACCTAAATCGTGCTTTGCAGAGTGTTGTGAGGGTCGCAAATGTCTATTTGAGATGCAGAGAGGTTATGATGTGAGCTCATCAAGAAGCTCATTGATGGCTTTTAATCCAAAGTCCGGTGTCAAGGATGCAACATGCAATGGGGTGGGGGGGGGAAGCGCGCGGCGGTGACCATGCTTGGAATCTGAAGAGCTGCAATGCAGAGTCCAGTGTCATCGAGGCTGCCTGCACGGAGGATGTTGGCAAGCGGTGGTTCTGATGATGCGACCTTTATGACAGAAAAGATCCACACAGAAGTGAAATTGCATTGGTTTGTCTCTGGGTTGGTTCCACTGAGTCTGGCAGAGCACCTTGGGCTCAATTCCAAGGGTCTAGGGCTGGGGTGGCCCCACTTAACACAGCAGAATTACAGATGGTTAACTGCAGGTGTTGGGAGCTTTCTGGTCCTGAGCCTCCAGTCAGGAGGCCAGTCATCTAGCCCTTGGAGTCACGCTGGGGTCCTTGGTTCAACAGCTGCAGGTCTAGTACTTCTCACCCAGGTGAGACAAAAAGGCCAGCCCAGGAGGGCAGCTGTCTTTTCAGCACAACAGCTGTCCTTCTTCTGGGCAGCGTATCCATAGGTCCAGAAGGGTTCTGAAGACTTTGGGTCTGAGGTCCAAATATTATACCCAATGCCTACTTAGAAATTAGAGCAGCTTCTACAGGTATCCACCCCAAGGTTTCAGGCATCCCCTGCCTCCCTGTCCCAAGCACAGTTTGTCTGGAGTCACAATGGGCTAGTGACCAGGCCTTTGTGAGCACTCGGGTCAGAGCCTTTGTGGTGTGCAAGTGTGGCAGATAACAATTGTAAACTGAGAGTAGCCTATCCTGCAAGCAAAGCCTAACTTCCCTTGCTTCCACTGTCTGAGAGCAATACACAAAGATCGACTGCACCTAGTCATGTGACCCAGGAACAGGCTACATGCACCAAACTATCAGGATAAGAAAATGGCAACTTTCTAAAAGTGGCTTTTTCAGTATTGTGATTTAAGAATCTGACTTTACAATTAGAGTGCTTTTAATTACAATTCTTTAGACCCAAATTCGACCTGTCTACCCGGTCCCAATGGAAGTCAGTGTATTACCTGTAATAAGGTAACTCCAATGCTCTCTTATGGGAGAGGTCTTCTTGCAGTAGTGAAACATTTAATTTAAAGAGTTTCACTACCAGGACATGTACAACTCAAATACATGCTTAACTTTAAAAGCACCTCACCCTGCCCTCTGGGCTGTTCAAGGCCTGCCCAGGGGGTGACTTGTATGTGTACACAGATATGGTTTGGGATGTGTATAGGGTGGTAAGGGAATTGGGCTGTAACACTACAAAAGGTAGGGTTTGAGGGGGATTTCCCCCAGAAGAAAATATTCTTATCTTTATCATTTGGGAGCGTTACCCCATGTAAAACAAAGTATGGATTTAGTTTACCATATATACTTGCCATGCATTGTAAATGTATTTGCTTGGTAAGGGCATTGCGTTTTAATGGATGCGTCCTAAAAGCATGCATTGTAATGCATGTGTGGTTATGTCATACAACCCTCCAAATGCTTTGCAACATTATGTGTGAGCTGGAGGATCCTTCCTCATCTGCCCTGAAAACAATAGTCTTGGTGCTGATCTTGTTCCTCAACTATTACAAAATCTCTAGGTGGGACTGCCTGTCTAACTTCTGGACGAACTACAAATTGTCCAGAATGCAGCAGCTTGGGGTCATTCTGAACCCACCCCCATTAAACCCTTGCTCCCCATGTTGCGTAGGCTTCAGATTCGACAACTGCACCTTGAAGGCTGTCTAGCTGGCTTTTGAAGCCATGGCAGGCAAGGGTCTAGGAAAATGTGTATCTACTTCCCTGCATGCGCCTTATGTTTAGGTCCACACTTCTGCAGGACCTTAAATGTAGACAATACCACAGAGTGTGTTTCTCCTTTGATCATGCTGCTAAGCTTTGGAATTATGTGCTCCCCTCCTAAGGTTACTACATGACTGTTTCAGAAAATCCCTAGGTTATTCCAACAACTGTGTAGTCTTTCTGATGTCTCTTGCTGTAAAGCCAGGAAGCACCCATTTCCAGGGGTAACTGCTTGCTCTATAAATATTTTTTGATTCATGGTTTCTTAATTGATTATGGACTTGTGTGTCATCATGTATCTTATAGTCCAATTAAGTCGAATCTAACTAACCTCTTGTGGTAAATAATTTAATTACCGGGACTTAATTTGATACAGAAACATAATAAAAATAGCTCAGTAAATAAGAGGCAAAATCCGTGGTATTAGAGGTTCGGAATGGGCTTTATTCCAATGGACGATTCGAATCGTTGAATGAATGAAATATTATTTATAATGCGCAACTATGCCCAGTGGGCGTCAAGGCGCCTAAACCAAAATATAGAGCTGATAGCAGACAGAAACAGAACCTACTGGTATGCCTTAATAAAGAGCCAAGTTTTCAAGGACTTCCTAAAGAGGTCAAGGGAAGGAAGTCGTTTGATTTCAAGGGGGAGTGAATTCCACATTAGAGGTGCCAATATGGAAAAAGCTTTGGACCCCCATCTAACCTTCTTGGCTCTGGGGATTACCAGTTGGTGTTGCTCGCTGGAACGTAAATATCTACTCGGAACATATCTGGTAAGTAATGAACCAAGAGCATCAGCCGAGCCTGCAGTTAGAGCCTTAAATGTAAGGCAAAGAAGTTTGAAAGTGATCCTTGACGGAATGGGGAGCCAATGGAGGTTCTTCCTCGCTAAGGTCATTGATGACAACCAGGGCAAAGCGAGGGCAAACCGCGCTGCAGCGTTCTGTATGACCTGTAGACGCTGGAGCAAGCCCTTGTTGGCCCCGGCGTACACAGAGTTACAGTAATCGAGCCTTGAGCCAACAAGGGCAGTCACCACCTGTTTCCGCGCCTGAGGGGACAAATAATTCACAATCCTTTTTAGGGTCTTGATGACACCCCAACAGGTCGCCACCGTTCTATTCACCTGTAGCTCCATGGAGAGCTGGGTGTCAAAGATGACACCTAGGTTTCTAGCAGATTTGGTAGGTATAGGGCAGCTGCCTAAAGAGGGGGGCCACCAGTCATCTGACCATATGTCCTGGTCCTTGCCAAAGACCAGGACCTCTGTCTTGTCCCCGTTCAACTTTAGGGAGTTGGAGACCATCCAATCCGCAACAAGTTGCATGCAGGCCCTAAAGTTAGAGGCAGTTTTACTGACAGAGTGGGTCAGGGATACCATAATCTGCGTGTCGTCCGCATACGACACTACCTCCATCCCCTGAGATCTTACAAGTCTTGCAAGGGGGGCCACATAGATGTTAAACAGGGTCGGGCTCAATGCCGACCCCTGTGGCACCCCACATTGCAACGACTTGACAGGGGAGAGGTATTCACCTAGCATGACACGTTGCTCTCGATGTTGTAAGAAGGAGCTCATGAGACTGAGCGCTGGTCCGACTACCCCTGCCTCCCTTAACCTGGATGTTAAAGTCAGGGGAGACAGGGTGTCGAAAGCTGCTGAAAGATCAAGCAGCACCAGTACGGAGGTAAGACCCAAATCTACTTTTCTGCGGATGTTATCCATGACTTTTGTCAATGCAGACTCCGTGCTATGTAGCTTTCTAAAGCCGTGTTGGGACCCATCCAAGAAGCCAGAGGCGTCGAGGAAGTTCGAAAGATGGAAGTTCAAGTGGGTCTCCAACATCTTAGCAGGGGCTGGCAGCAGAGAGATGGGTCTAAAATTTTTCAGCACTCCAGGGTCCAAGGTGGTCTTTTTCAAAAGCGGCTTTACGATGGCTCTCTTCCAAAGTGATGGAAAAATGCCCTGTTCCAAGGCTCCATTCATTACCTCAAGCATCGGAGGAAGAATGATTTCTCTGCAGTTTTTAAGCACCTTGAGGGGCAGTGGGTCAAGAGGAGATGAAGATTTAGTTTTATCCAACAGGCTGTTGAGATCTTCTAGCGTAAGAGCCGGGAAGTGTTCAAGGGACTGAGGGGAATCTACATTCCAGGCCTCCAATCGTGTGATTTGCACGGAATCCTCCAAACTGAGTGAGTTCCTCTGCGTCTTTAGGGCTATGTAAATATCGTCTATCTTTGTATAAAAAAAGTTCGATATATCGTCACATAGCTCCTGGGAAGCAACTACTGGATCAGGAACCTGGAGGGAGCAAAGGGAGTCTACAATTTTAAAAAGCTCTCTGGAGGATGTTAACGAACAGGTTAAGTTAGAAAAATAGTCCTGTTTTTCCTTAATGATTCGCTTTCTATACTCCCGTAGTAGACTCTTATAGCCTTCTCTATCTTTTAAATCCCAAGATTTACGCCAGCCACGTTCCTTCTGTCTACAGAAGGAACTCCAAGTTCCATCACCACGGAGGTTCAGGAAGTGAAGTACATACTTTATTGATAAGTAATCACTTTTATACAATAGGCATTACAGTGAAGCAAATGCAAGAGGCGTAACAATTGATAGTGAAGAAAAAACATACATACGTAGCAAAAGTGGGCGTAACTGGGTGTAACTAAAGAACGTCATCAGGTGTGATGTCATAATAGGGTGGTTCCATGAAAGAATTTCGCAATGTCAGCAGAAATACTTGGCAGAAATGCGCGCGCAGCAGCATGACGTGTGATTGACGTGCAACTAGGGGGTGAAGGGGACTTGACATTTAGCTCTACATGTGGCGACAGAAGTCTGGAGGGTCAAGTCAACCTAATCCCAAATCATATCTGACATCCTATGTTTAAAGAACTATGTTATCCAAAAGAGAGGTCTCTTAGAGTAGAATCTTATTCTATACTGACTATACTGACTGTTAGTGCGTGTACAAGCGTCTAAGTGTCTACACTAGATGCGAGGGCAGAAGTCTTCCATAATAATAGGGCTATGAATTACTTGCATAAAGACAGAGAAGCCGGGCCTTTGCTCGGTAGCTGGAAGAATGTTTACTTAAACTACTAGACAGGAATGCATTGGGCAGGGAGCGGAGCAGATAATTTCGAAGGTGAAATACAGTTTTTGGCAGGCAACAGGCTGATGTCAGGCATCGTGAGCCGCGCAGGGAATGAGACAAAGTTCATGGTCACAGATGTAGGCTCAGACTGGAGCTTTCAGAGGCAGAAGGCAAGAAAAGCTTGACGACAGAATCAGGGCCTACTTGCCCGGACTGTAAAATGGCAAAAGTGAACCATATAAAGCCGGTGGCCTTTCATACTTAGGAATGGAATATCCGGCCTATTCATGGCGGATCTGAAAGAGGACATGTTGACGGTGGACGCACATGTGTTTGCGTCTTCATAACTGGAACTGGAGGGAACATACATGTACTTGTGATTCATACATGAAACCGTTGGGGTCCAAGATAGGGGACATAACTGATCAGAAAAATCCATATTTCCACATTCCCTCCTTGTCCCCTACTTGCCCGTTAAGAGATATCAATCTTCATCAATCCGTTGATCTGTTCATATAGCATCATTTGCTCTTCTTTTTTCTTCTGGGATGAATGAAATCTTGGTGGTGGAATACACGATGTGGCACACAGACCACAAATCGCTGGTCCACATTGTAGGCATAAGCAGCAACTGAATAGTATGAGAAAGCCAATACCTAGGAAGGATAGGACCTTCCATCCAAAGGTAGATAATACACTCCAAAACCAACCGGACCAAGTCCAGGTGCCTGGATTCTGGTGTATCTGGCTTACAATCTTATGAAGGCGAGTTATGGCTTTATATACAGATGGCGAATTTTCTGGTATGAAAATGCAACAACTTGATCCGATGACCCTACAAGCTCCGCCCCTATCGGCCAGGATGACGTCAAGGACAAGACGATTTTGAAGCACAACAATCCGCATAGCAGACTGCTCTTCTGTTAAATTGCCTAAGGCGGAAATAGTTTCGTTCACTACTGCTTCAAGGGTTCTAGTTAATCTACGTATCAGCTTACTATTAGTAACGGTACCTATATAGGGAAAGAGACCTTTATTGAAATCTGTGTATTTTTCCCATGCTGTTTCAGTGTAATCGACTATTGGGAGATCTCTCCTTTCTCTATTGTGTACTAAATGAGTATTTCTGTGATAATCAGGAGGAGCTAGGAAAACAGGTGGCAAAAGGAATCCGATGTAGCAGGTACCATCCCAATCTAGAGGCAAACGTACATATGCCGTCTGACCACATATGAAATAGGAATGGCGGGAAGCTCTAAATGTAGACTTGCCTTGATCACTAAATTCTATTACAGTGGTGCATCTACTATGGCCCATATGTATGGAACCATTCTTTCTTACACATAATTCACCTTTTACTGGAAATATTGACATAGCGGGCAAAATTGGAGTAGCTTCGGATTCGACATTTAGGATCATAAGATTAAGCGTAAAATTACCTAATCCATATACTTCATTTTCTAGATCAGTTCCTGTTCTTTTGGGAAGTCCCTCCTTGTTAGGGTAGCAGACTTTAAGTAAAACTAAGTTCAAATTTCCCCATACCCAGTTGTCTTGATAAACTGCAGAATTCGAATCTAGGGAATTAATTAAACTAAACCATGCTCCACAGGAGCCGTTGTGTGTGAACGGGTATGGAAAGAGAGGTAGAATTCCTTTATAATTCTGATAGGGAGGGAGTCGGCCACATATCCAACAATTTGTAGCATTGCTAACCTGATGGGAATGATGTAACATACTAATAAACGTGTTATTGCGCAGCGCAAATCTATAAGACAACTCATGCGGAGGTAATTCACTAAAAGAATGTTCAGCAGTAACATTATAAACATGTCTAGAAATAGGGTAATATATGTGCAACAATATACTTGCAGTAATTATTAAAAGACTTAAGAAAAACAAAATTAATAACGTCACTGTGCAATAACTACGCAGTGATTTACAGTACGCATGTCGTTTCAACATTTTTCGGGTTTTTTCTCTATTCAGGTCTAAGGGATACATGTCAGAGACAAATTCAACCGCTTCACCTTGGAGAGGACTTAAACAATCAAATTGTCCGACTGGTTAGACCTAAGTTTTAGTTTGTATTGTTCGTGATTACTTGATTCAACCAAAGGGAGCTTTGAGTCAATGGGTGAAGACACACGAGGTGTGGTATTTACATCCGATGGTAGTCCATGAAATTTCTTGATATGACTTGAATGTACCCAGCCTTTTCTGCCTTCGATCTTCACGGCTGTCCTCGTCGTCAGCAGTACGAGCTGAGGCGACCTCCACCTAGGATCCAGCTGGGACTTCCGATCAAAGTTCCTCACTAAAACCAGATCCCCCGGAACTACGTCATGGGGTTTCACCTCAGTGTTGTCAGGAAAGGCTGCAGCTACCTGTGAACGACAAGATTGTAGTGCAGACATCAAGGAAGCCAAGTAATCTGTCAGCATATTACAGTCAATATCAGTTATTTTGCGTGGTATAGGCGTCCCCCACATATTTGGTGGCCTGCCAAAGATCACCTCATACGGGGATAGCCCTGTTCGAGAGTGTGCTACCATTCTCATGTAAAAGAGTGCAACTGGTAACGCTACTACCCAGTCGACACCTTTCTCCCTGCATATTTTGGACAATCTAATTTTCAGGGTCTGATTATGTCTTTCCACGAGACCTGCTGCCTCGGGGTGTCGGACACAGTGGAATTTCCACTGATAGCCTAACAAAAGTGAAACGTGTTTCATTAGTTCGGATGAAAACGGCTGGCCGTTATCTGAGTAGACAACACGTGGTAAACCGTATCGTGGGAAGAATTCTCGAACCAACTGTTTGGCAGTAGTCGGGGCAGTGTAATCTGAAACCGGGTATGCCTCTGTCCACCGGGAGAGAGCACAGACAACTACGAGAACATATTTGAATCCTCGACATCGTTCCATCTGGATATAATCCATCTGGAGGACTTCAAAAGGGTGATCAGGAGGCTGAAATCCACCCTGTTCTACGGGAATGCTTTTTCCTGGGTTAAACTGACAACAGATCATACAGGTACGAACTTTTTGTTTAGCTGCTGCTCGTAAATGTTTGTTGAACCAAATGTGTTGAATGCTGTCTAGCATAGCTTTTTCTCCTAGATGCGCTGGACTATGTATAGTGTTAATAATGACTTGGACCATTGAATCAGGAAGGAACCACACAGATTTTTCCTTCGTCATCCATCCTTGATCCGTTTGCATCCCTCCTAATTCAGTCCATTTCTTTATTTCGTCTGGTGTAGCATGTGTCTGTATGTCAATTACGTCAAGAGTGGGATCTTTAACCGTCATACAATGTGTTGGCGTCGGGACTATTGTCTTTGTCATGTCGGATGTTTGAGTTTGAGCAGTCTGTTTAGCTGTTTTGTCAGCTAGATCATTGCCTTGAGAAATGATATCAGTAACTTTCGTATGAGCTTTACATTTCATAATTGATATTGCGGTGGGTAGATGTATTGCATCTAATAAGGCATGAATGAGGGGTCCGTGCTGAATGTGGGCACCGTGAGAAGTTAAATAACCTCTCTCTCGCCACAGCACGCCGAAGTCATGTACAACTCCGAATGCATAACGTGAATCAGTGTATATGTTGACTTTTTTATTTGTGGCTTGAATACAGGCTTGTGTCAGAGCGATGAGCTCTGCTGCTTGAGCTGACAAGGTATTTATGCAATTTGTTTCAATGATTTCAGTGTCTGTTGTGACTGCGTAAGCGGCCACTAACTCTCCTGTACTTGTTCTCATACATGAACCATCTACATACAACGTCGGGTCTGGGTATGACAATGGGACATCTGTCAAGTCTTGTCTGGGTTTCGTCGTGATTGTAATAACTTCAATACAATCATGAGCTAGTGGGTCTGTTCCGATTACAGGTAAAAGTGTGGCAGGATTCAATGTGTTACAACGTCTGATTTCTATATGTGGCTGAAACAATGTTAATTCATACCCTGTAAGTCGCGCTATAGTCAAATGTTGTGTTTGCGTTCGATTCACAAGAACCTCTACTGCATGTGGTACTTGAACTGTCAATGGATGTCCTAACACTATGGCATCGCTTTGTCTGATTGCTAAAGCTGTTGCTGCCACTGATTTTAGGCATGCAGGCAAAGCCTGAGCTACGGGATCCAATGTACTAGAAAAATAAGCACATGGTTTGTATGATCCTGCTTGTTCCTGTGTGAGTACTGACAAGGCAGTACCTTCGCGCTCTGTAACAAAGAGTGTAAACTGTTTATTGTAA
This sequence comes from Triturus cristatus, assembly GCF_964204655.1. NCBI lineage: Eukaryota > Metazoa > Chordata > Amphibia > Caudata > Salamandridae > Triturus > Triturus cristatus. The sequence goes on from NW_028188039.1 coordinate 33,806, forward strand.
CATGGTGTTGCTAAAACAGGTGCTTGGCATAAGGCTTTCTTTAGGCTTTCAAAAGCTTGTGCATGTTCCTGAGTCCAAGGGAGAACAGTCGATGTGGCTGCCTCCTGTGTTGTCAATTGAATGAGTGGTTTTGCTAGAAATGCATACTGAGGGATCCACTGCCTACAATATGAAGTGAGGCCTATGAAAGCCCGCACCTCCTTTTGTGTCTTGGGTATTGGCATATTAGCAATTAGCTGGATGCGATCTGGTGTAAGCTGCCTTCCCTCCTTGGACAGCGAGTGTCCAAGATAAACAACTCGCTGGACACAGAATTGCAGCTTAGAAGGGGACACCTTGTGCCCCTTTTCGGCTAGAAATTGTAAAACTGTCAGTGATGCTTTCTCACATTCAGGTTCGCTTCTAGCGGTGATCAGCAGATCATCGACATATTGAAGCAGGGCAGTGTTGACTGGCATGTGGATACTGTCGAGTTCTCTTTTCAGTGCTTGACTATAGATGCTGGGGCTTTCTGTAAATCCTTGAGGTGCGCGTGTGAATTTAAAGCTACGTCCATTTAAACTAAATCCGAACAAGTATTGGCTTTCCGGATCTATTGGGACACTGAAAAAGGCATTCTTGAGATCAATTACAGTAAAGAATGTTGCTTCGGAATCAATAGCTGTCAGTAATGACGAGATATCTGGGACCACAGGGAATTGTGGCACAATGCATTTGTTCAATTCGTGCAGATCAATAACCAATCGATATACTGGCGGGGCCTTTGGATCTGTACGTTTAAGAATCGGAATTATCGGGGAATTACATACATTGGAGTCTGTTTCCACAACCACTCCTTGGGCAATAAGCTCGTCAATGATTTGCAGTAAAGCCACTACAGCATCTGGTGGTAACTTGTATTGTCGCATTCGTGGTAGTACCACTCCTGCCTTTAGTGTAACTCGATATGGCGTAATATTCATGCAACCAACATCAGTAGGGCCTTGTGCCCATAAATGTGTAGGTAAAGTCTGCAGTCGGGGATCCATGTCTCGAGACACATAGTGACCTTTGAAATCACGTAAAAACAATCTTACTCCTTCCGGAGAACAACATATTATAGCTCCTAGAGCTTTCAGTGTTTTTATACCTAACAAGTTTTCTGGACATGATTTAGTAAGTAATAAATCTGTAGTTCGGGTCAAGGGTCCTATCGTAAGTGGAAGAGGCTGTGATACTTCATTAACAATAGGTTTTCCTGAAAAACCAAGGGAAATATTCTGTGAGCCTGAGAGGGGTGCCCCTGGAACTTCACTACGTTTTATGGTTGTTCGACTTGCCCCTGTATCAAGTAAAAATTTTCTATCTTGGCCTAATAATTCACTATGTACATAAGGTCCTTCTTGGTCTACAGGGACCTCGATAAGGGGTAAGTCAACTTCCCTCTCTAGGCTGGTTCATGCGTATCGTTGATAATCAGGATAGTCGTACTGTGCGGTCTGGTACAGCTGTCGTGTCGTGGTTTGTGTGGCAGCAACAGGCAGCGCTGGTGCAGCTGGCACAAACTGTATAGACTGTTGTGGAGCTGGGATGGACTGTGCATGCTGCGGGGCTCCTTGTTCATTCTGATCCTGTCTAGGTGGCCGTGGTCTTTCCTGTGTTTTACCTGTGGCAATATTACGCTTTAGGACTGGGCAATCGTGTATGTAATGTCCTGGCTGTTTACAATAGTTGCATGTCCCTTTTACAGGTCCTGCTGAATCACCGGACTGTGTCGTACCCTTTTTATGACCTTCAGCTGGAACTGTCTGGGAGACTAGCATTTTCATTTTTGTATCTTTCATGCGTCTTTGTTCATGTTCTTGTTCCTCTCTAATTCTATTGTGATGATACTGTAACATTTGTAACATTTGTGATGGGGTGTTACCTTGCCATGTACTCTCGAATTTTAATACTCTATTCTTCACTTGGGGCAAGGAATTTTCAACTAATTTTGTCACAAACAGATGTGGGTATGATTCGCTACTTGCTTTTATGCCACTATTTATACCAAAACATTTTTCAAATCGGGCATAAAAATCACTAGTGTCTTCATCTTGCTTTTGTTTACAGGCTGAGATTGCACCCCAGTCTTCCTTTTTCGTAGTTAATAAACGTGGCAGTACCTGTACTAGTAAACCTGGTAGTGCTTTAGTTTTATCCCCAAGCCCTGCTCCTGCAGTTCGGGCCTTTTCTTCTGCTTCTAATGCTGTCCAGTCTATCTTTTGGTCTCCCACCTCCCACTCTTTTTCCTTGAGTTTTTCATAAATGCCAGCAGGCATTAATACCTTTAATATTGTCATAATGTCGGGATAGGTATACTCTCCCATGAGTAACATGTCTTTAATTTCTCGGTGGAAACCCGCTGGGTCTTTGTCATGACTGGGTACCACTTTCTTCATTTCTAACAATTCTATTTTCGATATGGGCGTATATACAAATACACGTTTGAACTCATTGTCCTCGCCTTTTATTGGGTGTACTTCTCGTAAGGGATTCTGTCTGTCCATGTAATACGTCGTTCTTTCCTTGATGGGCAGTGAGACATGTTCTGGGCATACAAAAAGAGTGTACTGCTTTCTTGATTCTAGTATTTCTCTAATTAACTTAGTACCTGAACCTCTCCATCTATTCGTGAGTAATTCAGTCAATATATCAGGTAAGGGACCAGGATCTGAATGTTGGCTTTTATATAGTATAAGGAGTTGTTGAATCATATAAATCCCAGCTAAACGCTGTTCATCTGGGGTGAGGTTCAAAAATGTGTGTGCTACTGTATCATCACCATATTTTCCGGGACTGTCAACCCAATGAACGGCTGACCTGGCTAATTCTTGTTCATCCCCAGAATCGAGTAAATGATAACCCCTTCGTTCTCGGAGTAATTTGTCAGCGGCTTGGAACGAATGCTCGGGGGACCTTATATTTATTATAGGTGTTTGGAAATTCCTGTTATTATCTGGACATATCGGACGTATCGGGTCAGAAAAACATCTAGTACTATTACAAGATCTTCCTCTACCTACATAGGCTATGGTTTCTGACTGTCCTGTGGGCAGTCCTGATCCTTCCTCCTCCTCGTTTTGTTCAAACTGGTCTACCGCTAATCTCTCTTCGTGTAGGCGTTCTATTTCTTTACGGATCTTTCGGCACATGGCTATTATACATTTTTGCCTATCATGTCTCCCTTCTGATATATTCTGGCTCCATCTGGTAAGAGTTTCCATTGTTTCCGGATCTACCCCCGGTCGGTCTTGATTTCTGATCACACAATTTATGAGGAAACGTAACAGTTCCCCCTGTATCTCCACTTTCTGGTATTCCATAGCTCTGTTAATACATTCAGAATCTCGCCCTGTTTGGACAAAATGGTATATATTATCTAGATGCACAGTCATTCCTGGTAACTTCCCTAAATACACCGCAGCTCATCTGATACGTAATGATGCCATGATCATTTCGTCCTCTTTGCCGGGCACAGGGTCATATCTACAATCTACAAGAAGTTCCTTAAGCGTGCGGGAATTTATGAGTTTGGGGGTACGTGGATGTGCTGATTCTTGAAAGGTAAGTTTATTTATTCTGGGTGGCGTGGAAAAAATGTTGGTAGCACCTCCGGTAGCCCCATCTGGGGTATCGGGCGTGAAAGGATTCGTTGAACGCGATACAGCAACTATAGGTGTGGACACAGCTGTAGAAACAGCTGTAGGAACAGATGTAGAAACAGATGTGCTTGCCGGAACTTGTGTCAGGATTTGTTGTTGTAGAGGTACAGATACAGGATCTTGGCGTTGAACCTCCCCGGCAGACGTTCTATGTGGGGCGGGGTTAGCATACTCGGGAGCTGCGTCATCTAAATATGAGGAAAGAAAAACATCTTCTGCGGTTCTAGGATGCCCCTTAGGATGCACTTTTATTGGAAATAATGGGGGTGGCAAGTCTTTTGGTATCTCCGGAGTAGCCTTAGGTAATCCCTCGGCCAGGAGGGGATACATACCATTCATAAGGGCATTTCTTTGTCTGTCTACTTGTTCTGATTTCACTCGTGTACCTTCTTCAATTAATAGATTTTCTCGGACTTTATTTGAATTCTCCTTATTTTTCTCCTCCTGTCGGAGTGCTTTTTCTGTACGTCTATGAGATTCTTTACGCCATAACTCAACGGCGTCTTTCTGTGACTGTCTGGCTTTCCTTTTCCATAACTCTTCCTCTACTTTCATGATGCACTCTGCATCCCAGGTCCCAGCTGCGGGCCACCTCTGACTTTCTGGTAATTCCTTGGTGTAGTCTACCCATAAATCAAGAAATAATATAGCGTCTAAGCCGTGTTTATGATACATGAAGTACCCTGGAGTGTTCCTAGGAGGAATAGGAACAGCTTCTTCGAGTACCCCTTTTCTAGTTGTGATCTGTCTTAATTTCGAAAAGAGCGGCATATTGAGAACTGATCTGATACTTGATCTTGAACAAACTTAATACAATAAACACAATAATGAACAGTCATTCATACCACAATATGCAGGACGTATTAACACATTTAACATTTAACATTTAAATGAGCAACAATGATGATGACGATCTAAGGAAACTTAATCACTAAACATAATACTCGGCATTAACTGAATTATTCTGAATTTATATACTTGATATACTAGATATACTGCTAAACAGTACAGATACACTGCTAGAACAGTGCAGACCGGATTTGTGTACCCAAACCCGTCTTGACCGGCACAACCTATGTGCACGTCAGAACGCCTCCCCAGTAATGGTACTCACCGGGTAGCTCGGAACGGAAGGCCTCGGAACGGAACTGAACTGAACTGGACTGGACTCGAAAACTTCGGAAACTTCGGAACATCGGAAACCTCGGAACTTCGGAACTTCGGAACTTGGTGGGCCTCTGTATACCTCGGATCTTGCTCTCTCAGCTAGGCTCTGGTCGGGATACTTCGCACTTCTCACCGCCTCGTCTGGGTGTTGATCGCAGCCTCAGTCGCCCCCGCTTGACCGGAGGGAGATACAGGAAATCCTGCTGGTACGCGTTGTTGTCCGTCCAGCTGTGGCAGGAGACCGGGCCTGCAACGCACCGCCGGCGCGTGAGATGAGAAAGTGTCCCTGTTCGGGCGCCATTCATGTGGTAAATAATTTAATTACCGGGACTTAATTTGATACAGAAACATAATAAAAATAGCTCCGTAAATAAGAGGCAAAATCCGTGGTATTAGAGGTTCGGAATGGGCTTTATTCCAATGGACGATTCGAATCGTTGACTCCGAGTTCCATCACCACGGAGGTTCAGGAAGTGAAGTACATACTTTATTGATAAGTAATCACTTTTATACAATAGGCATTACAGTGAAGCAAATGCAAGAGGCGTAACAATTGATAGTGAAGAAAAAACATACATACGTAGCAAAAGTGGGCGTAACTGGGTGTAACTAAAGAACGTCATCAGGTGTGATGTCATAATAGGGTGGTTCCATGAAAGAATTTCGCAATGTCAGCAGAAATACTTGGCAGAAATGCGCGCGCAGCAGCATGACGTGTGATTGACGTGCAACTAGGGGGTGAAGGGGACTTGACATTTAGCTCTACATGTGGCGACAGAAGTCTGGAGGGTCAAGTCAACCTAATCCCAAATCATATCTGACATCCTATGTTTAAAGAACTATGTTATCCAAAAGAGAGGTCTCTTAGAGTAGAATCTTATTCTATACTGACTATACTGACTGTTAGTGCGTGTACAAGCGTCTAAGTGTCTACACTAGATGCGAGGGCAGAAGTCTTCCATAATAATAGGGCTATGAATTACTTGCATAAAGACAGAGAAGCCGGGCCTTTGCTCGGTAGCTGGAAGAATGTTTACTTAAACTACTAGACAGGAATGCATTGGGCAGGGAGCGGAGCAGATAATTTCGAAGGTGAAATACAGTTTTTGGCAGGCAACAGGCTGATGTCAGGCATCGTGAGCCGCGCAAGGAATGAGACAAAGTTCATGGTCACAGATGTAGGCTCAGACTGGAGCTTTCAGAGGCAGAAGGCAAGAAAAGCTTGACGACAGAATCAGGGCCTACTTGCCCGGACTGTAAAATGGCATAAGTGAACCATATAAAGCCGGTGGCCTTTCATACTTAGGAATGGAATATCCGGCCTATTCATGGCGGATCTGAAAGAGGACATGTTGACGGTGGACGCACATGTGTTTGCGTCTTCATAACTGGAACTGGAGGGAACATACATGTACTTGTGATTCATACATGAAACCGTTGGGGTCCAAGATAGGGGACATAACTGATCAGAAAAATCCATATTTCCACACTCTTAAAAACAAAAAATCATTGATGTGAAGTATATGGGCTTGATTTCATTTGGTGTGTGAGGTACCCCGTCACAAATGTTGTGGAGTACACTGTCCACTAAACTGATGGTCCCCTTGCTCTACTTGAGGGTGGGTGAACTCTCGCGTTTCGCGCAGCAGTGTACCCTTGGAGTATGGGCCCTCGGTGTTTATGTATCACACCTTGTGCCTTATTTAGAGCCACAGTCTAATGCAAACCTACTCGCCCCAGTTTAGGACTGCTGTGGAATTCAAGTGGCCACCAACTGGAAACCAATCAACATGGCACCACACATCCTGAGAGAGAACACTAAAGGTATCTGGGTCATTTCATTTTCGACAACAAGCTCCCACATTCTGGGCATTGTTTTTTAAAGCAAGTTTGTGCAACCATTCTAAACTTGGTCGGTTCAGCGGAGCTGCGGTTGCAGCTTCTCTGAAGGCAGAGCTCTCTGTAGGGCTGAAGGATGATGATCAGCTGTGAGGCCAGGGTTAAAAAGGCAACACCCTCTCCTACACTAACAGATTGTGGGTCATCTGCCATAGTCTAATTGAGCGCCTGTGCCAGCACTCCAAAGTGATACTCCAATCCTTTTATTCTATATACTTAAAGTATGGTTCCAAAGATAACCAAATATCTCTTTTATGAGTAAGATTTAAAATGTTTTGGATTAATAAACCAGATTGTGTGATAAGGAATCTGCAACGACTGCATTAGTAACAGAGAGGCCGTTTGACTAGTTATGCTGAAGTTGTGTCAACTCTGCAAAAAGGACACGTGTACTCCTATTGTGCTTATCAAAAATCTTCTGATATATGCAATCTGTTCTGGTAACTTGTTATTCCTGGGCTTTTCCCTACATCATTGATTGAGTCCTCCATGTTTAGACTAATTGTCCTAATAAAACCAACAGAACCCAGAGAGTCTGCCTCCCTCCATTCCGATCCGAAGCCACCAAGATCACCTGCGGCATACCCTAAGGATCATCACTCAGCCTGACCCTCTTCAACGTCTACATGACACTGCTCACCAACATAGTCTGATCGCACGACCTCAACATAGTCTCATACACCGATGACACCCAGCTGATCCTCTCCCTCATCAAGGACCCCGACACTGCCAAAACCAACTTCCACGAAGGGATGAAGGTCATCACCGAATGGATGGAGAGCAATAGCCTGAAACTGAGCAACTGAGCTCTGACAAGATAGAGGTCCTCATCCTCTGCTCCACCCCCTCCGCCTGGGATGACTCCTGGTGGCTGGCCTCGCTAGGAACCGCGCCGACACCCACCGACCACGCATGCAACCTGGGGTTCATCCTGGACTCTTCAGTCAATGACCCCACAAGTCAATGCCGTCTCTTCCTCCTGCTTTAACATCCGCCGTATGCTTTGCGAGTTCTACAGATGGATCCCCACCGGAATAAGAAGAACGGTCACCCAGGCTCTCGTCACCAGCAGGCTGGACTACGGCAATGCCCTCTATGTGAGAACCACAACCAAACTCCAGAAGAGACTCCAACGCATTCAGAATGCCTCACCCTCGACATCCACAGCCACATCACCGCCCACCTGAGGGACCTGCACTGGCTCCACAGCAACAAGATGATCACCTTCATGCTCCTCACCCACACTCACAAGGCACTCCACAACACTGGACCAGCATACCTCAACATCCGACTCGCCTTCTACACCCTGAACTGCCAGTTCCGCTCCACCGACCTTGCTACCGTACCATGCATTCGCGGAACGACTGCCGGTGGCAGATCATTCTCCTACCTCGCCGCCAAGACATGGAACACCCGCCCCATCCACCTACGACAGACCCAGGACCTGCTGACCTCTATATATATATATATATATATATATATATATATATATATATATTCTCCTATAAAGGTAAACCAGAGGAGGCCGGGCAACCTTTTCTAAAATTGTGCTCACGCAAAAGTGGAATTGAAAACATTTTCCGATGATTACAATAAAATTTACAAAAAGTGTGCAAATCAGTTTGACGTGAGAGATCATCACATGGGCAACAAGGGAGAGCATTAGTAGAATAGACACCAGCAGGGTGGCTCAGTATTCACCGAATGTAATTAAGGCGAAACCTTAACAGAATAAATCTGTGCTGACTCTGAGGGAGTGTTACAAACTCCAAATAGAAAGATATTCCCTCACCTTGCAGTGGGCCGTCAAGGTATTTCCTGATAGTAGATTTACTATACTGTGAATTAATTCTTGCATCATTAGCAATTGATAGAAAATGGGTTTTTAAAACTTTTTTCAAGACAGATACATATTGGCCTGGTCATTCAAATGAGCCTCCTAGATCTAGAGTATGTAAAATGTTTTCACATCCTTTAACCACTGGATATTCTGTGTGTTCTAGGGATAAGCAATCCATTCTAATTTGTTGGGTAAGGGACACAGTATCTTCACGCCATATTGAATGCCAAAGGAGACTGGGTGCTATGTTTATTCGATCAGTTACATAGGGGATATTTAGCTCTTGATGTCATTTTAAAGTTGGAACAACTAATAGGGAAGCTCATCATTGATCTCCAAAAGCAATCCTCAATTGTTTGTGGCATCACACTCCGGCACCATATGCAACTACTGCACTATCAATCAATCAAATGATCTTTATTCGGATATGTTTAAAACATCCATAAAAGTACATAAAAGTTATTTTCATACATTCTTATACAAAGTGCAAAGTCAATGTGCAAATATGCAAAGGATACTTCTAAAAGCTAACAGGTCAAATCCATTTTGTTCACATCAGAAGCTCAATAAAATACATCATTAAAATATATAAAAAGATCATCCCAATGAATAGTAAAAATAAAACATATATTCGACACATATTGTCGTACACCTAATGGACAGAAATGCAACATACAGATAATAAACAAACTATCAGGCCACATTCATTATAATATGTAAACAGCCGTTATACAGGTATGTAAGATAATAGACATACTTCAAGTCGTATTCATTGAGGCACGGGAGCGGACAGCAGTTTGGAGAAAGGGACTGACTCTATAAATTACATCCTCATTGCTTAGTGTCCGCAAAATTCTAAAGGCCTCTTTGAAATCTGTCAGGGCATTGACTTTAAAATAGGGAATGAGAAAATGTTTAGTATATTTTTTATAAAAGCCGCAAAACAATGTGAAATGCATCAAACTTTGCTTACTGCCTTGGTTGCATGGACAGGGTAAATTTCTTAAATTATAGGAGTAACCTAGGGGGAAACAGAGTAAGTTTACCACGCTCCCATCCCTAAATCTAAACAACAAGCTCCTGTTCCATCTGCCCAGTACCTTACACAAATAACCTTGGGGTTTGTTAGGTGGCCTAGTACAATGTTCTTGTATGTGTAGGTTTCCCAAGGATGGCTGGCTTTCTAAATTCAACATTTTCTCTATTCGTTCGATACAAATCAAATAAGGCCCTTTTCACTATGAGCTTATGTGATGGGTTTATTGTATCAGGTGCTGAGAAAAGATGCCCCATTTCTACACTTTCTAAGCTCGTCTGTACCGCTTTAAGCCAAGGGATGTAATTTACCCGCTCACATTTTAAGCAATCTAAGATTATGTTGCGGGTCAATGAAGCAGCTTGGTTACGCCAGATTTTTAACCAAAATAAAGCGGGTCTTGATTTTATAAAATCCTCTATGTAGGGGAGGTTCAGTTCTCTGTGGCATACGTATGACGGAGCCGAAATGACCCCCCCCAGTACCTTCCTACAGAACTTATTTTCTTCTACCTGAATATTGGTGCAGCTCGAGTATCCCCACACCTCGGCGCCATAAGTTCCTGTAGGGACGCACTGGGTTTTATAAATTTGTAGAAGTGATGAGGTGACCTCGGCGTGCCTTGGTTGGCGTAAAGTGATTAAGGAATTAATGGCTTTACCCAGTTTGTTCCTCCCTCTGGCAACATGTGGTTGCCAGGATCCAAAATCAGAGAACAGCAAGCCCAAATAAGAGAAAGTGCAAGTGCTGTCTAGGATATTATTCCCTGCCATTATATGGCGAATTTTATGTTTCTTTGGCCCACAAGACATTATATAAGATTTTTTAAAATTTGTACATAAGTCGAGGTCGGCCATAAAGGAAACAAAGCCTGAAATTAAAGTGCGGAGTGCATTAGGTGTACGGCCTATGAGTACCGCATCGTCGGCATAAAGAAGTACGGGTAAAGGATTGCCATTGACGAGCGGGACATCAGTAGTTAGTTTGTCTAGTGATGAGCTTAATTCATTTATATATAAAATAAAAAGTAGGGGAGCCAGGACGCAACCCTGTCTTACACCCCTGCCAATTAAAATCTCGTCCGAAACCTCACCATCGTTGTTAATGCGAACACGAGCCTTTAAATCTCTGTGTAGATAAGCCAGAAATTGGACCAGAGATTCATCTAAACCATAGCTCAGCAAGGCTGTCCATAGACGAGATCGGTTGACAAAGTCAAAAGCAGAGCTTAAGTCCATGAAACCTAGGTAAAGTGGGGATTTTTTTGCTATGATATATTTATCTAAAACTAGGTTTAGGTTCAAGCACTGCTCAACCGTCCCTACGTTATTTCTAAAGCCTAACTGGCAAGGGTGTAAGATTTTGTTTTCCTCGGCCCAAGTGCTGATCTTATTAAAAATGACCCTGCCCAAAATCTTCAGTGTATTATCAATCAGTGATATTGGGCGATAGCAGCCAGGGTCGAGTCTATCGCCTTTTTTAAAAATAGGGACGATTGTACTGTTTGACCAGGTATCGGGCAGTGAGGTAATGGACAAATTGTTAAAAACATTACACAGTAATGGGGACCATAGGTCGGGCTCTGATTTTATTAAGTCGATGGATACTCCATCAGGCCCTGGCGCCTTGTTTCCTGCGCTTTGAAAGATTGCATCCTCCACTTCTGTTATTAAAATATTCGGGAACTTAAAAGGTTGGCGGTTTTCAGTGGGAGGAGTCGATGCCATATAGATATTTGTGAAGTGCTTCACCCATACATCCCCTGATATACTACAATTTATGGGAGTAATATTGGAACCAAATGTTTTCAAGTTTTTGACCTCTTTCCAAAACCCAGCAACATCCTTTGTTGCTGCAGTACGTACAAGTGATTCCCAATGAGTTTTTAGTAGCTCTTCAGATCGTCTTCTTAAGGTGCGTTTATAACTAATCCTCAGGGACCTCACCAATGCTTGATTGGGTGGATCAGCTTTTAGAGCAGCTCTCAAATCTCTATTTGCTCTAGAGCAGGAGTTATCGAACCATCTAGGATTAATATCAGAATTGATTATAACTGGCTTAGATATCTCCTTTTTTATGGTCCTACACAGCTCCGTGAATGCTTCTATAATCGCATGATCAGGACACTCGAAAGATAGACAGGTGAGTACTAATCTGGATTCGGATTTGATGACTCGGGCTAGCACCCCCTTGTTGTCAATCCCCTTCCAGACCACCCTGAGTTTGTCTGTTGATGCGACTAGGTTTTTTGCCCCTATTTCTATCCGATTCACCCTCTTATGGGGGAGTTTCAGAGTGGATAGAATCGGGTGATGGTCACTGTGTACAGACCTAGCTACTTTAGCCTCTAATAAAAGATCCACAAGTGCGGAGGTCATGAATACATAGTCAATTGTAGATGCACTCCCATGCCCGACATAGGTGGCCACGGGACAGTTATTTTCCATGATGTTGACCTTTTCCATAACATTAATTAAGTCCCTTGTGGCCAAATGATTAGATAATTCTTTGCCTCTTTTACAGGGAGGGGTTTGACGGTGAATGTGTGCGTTGAAATCTCCTCCTACACATATCCCATCAAGTTTACCGCACTTTTGTCCTTCTAAAATATCATCAATAAAATTAAACAACCTAATAAAATTCATATTGGGATGTGTTTTAAAATCATTATTATAAAAATGTATTAAACATATTCTAACACTACTAATGTGAAGCAATGCCTGGAAGTTCCTGTCATGTGTTTCCAATGGTTCAATTTTAATATCTGCGCCAATTTTAACCCATATGGATAGTCCCCCACTTGGTCTGCCCAACGCAGGAATTGGTGCGGTTTGGTTGAAACAACTGTATCCATCAAAGAACAAAGGAGTGGTGCACCAGGTTTCTTGAAACATCAAGATGTCAATTTTGGAGACCCAGTCCACCCAATCCCCGTTTGTTACTTTGGCATTTAAACCTGCTATATTCCAGCTCAGGATTGTCAAGTTATTAATAGGTGTTACCAAGGGGGAATCATAGCTCTTACCCTTAACCGCCTTGGCAGCATTAGCAGTCGTTTTGGTTGGATCCAAAGATAGATCCCCTGCTGGATCAAGTATATTAGATTGGTTTCTACTCAATGGGTCAAAAAAGATAATTGATGGTCAGTCCAGAGTACCCAGGTCAGACAATGCACTATACCTATTGTGTAGGGGAAGAGGTGATAAAGTAAGGCTAGGTAATCTATGATGCGGTCTATAAAAATAGCCCAATGGCAAAGAAGTTATGTCACTGGGAAGGGGGAAACGCATGTTAATACTACCAAGGATAAATTTGACTGTAGAGGGATTTCTAAAATTAATGACAATACAGTCCCCTTCTATATTCTTGGGTGATGGCCCAACCCAACTCACCCATCTAGTGGTCAAAATTTCTCTCATAATGTTAGGGCCTACCCCTTTATGTTTACATAGCCAGTCTGTGCATTTGTTGTTTAGTTGCATCCATGACTCGCTCTGCCCCTCCCTTAACTGTGGTACGCCTGCCAAGATTATCACATAGGGGCAGGCGTCGGGGGGCAGATGAAGGACAGGCCCTAAATGCGTTATTGGCCTAATAGTAGTTGTGTGGCCCTTATCTAGTCCAGTGGTAGTAGGTGCCTTCCTCCCTATGGATGACAAAGTGGGAGCATCATTTGACGTATTACTGACCTGACTAATGTGGCGTGTTGATTCTGCCTTCCTCCCTATGGATGACAAAGTGGGAGCATCATTTGATGTATTACTGACCTGACTAATGTGGCGTGTTGATTCTGCCTTCCTCCCTATGGATGACAAAGTGGGAGCATCATTTGACGTATTACTGACCTGACTAATGTGGCGTGTTGATTCTGTAGCTTTATTAACGCCTCTGGATACGGTACTAGGGGTGGTCGTTTTGTTAGAAGCATTTTGTCTTTCAATCAAAGTGCCCCTATTTGCGGCTTCTAGGTCTTTAATAAAGCGCTCACCCCTTGTTAAGTCAAGGCTAATAGCCCCCTTCCTTTTTGCGTCTTCATTTTTAATCATGGTTTCAATGCGATCTAATCTTTTAAAAATATTATTAAACTGTTTGATCATTTGAGATTCTAACTGTTTAAAAATGGTGTCCACAATAGTTTCCATAAAATTAACATTTGACTTGTTAAGTGTGGAACTTTCACTAACTGGATCAGTCTGTGTACATGTACAGTTTATTCGGGGGGTAGTGTTCAAGGGTCCTTCAGCCAAGTGCACTTGTTCAGTCCTGGCATTACTACCCTCTATTGTTTTTTGTTTCCCTCTGGTCCACATACTCTGTGGTGTGGGTTGATCCTTATTGCATGTGGCTGGTTTCCTTTTGTTAGTTGACTGTTTTGGGGGGCCTTTTTTCCTTGTCCCTCCAGTAGGTTTAGTTTTCGAGGATGCCTGGGGGATAGGGACATATTCAGTGACATCAAGCTGAGAATCAAGGATAATGGTGTCACCTTCCTCCTCAGGGGTGATAGATGGTGGATGAAACGTGTTGGGCTTAGTAACTATTACAGTTGGGGATAGGGGTGAGGTGTATTCTGTACTGAGTCCCCGGGCTCAGAGTGTGTGCGTAGGAGCCCCAATGACATCCGTCTCTCAGTGCTCGCGATTTCATTTGCGACCATATTAAAGGCATTATCCAACATGCTTTCTAATGATGAAGGTATGATGGGATGTGTCATTGCCGATTTGCCAGTTTGATTTGCAGGGCACTTCCCACTGATAGACATTTTCCGTTTCTCTCACCTGGTGATCCCCGATAGTTCAGCTTAGATGGGTGGCCCGCCCGACCACTGTTGACCTCTGAGGGCCACAGAGGGCCCGCCCTTTGCCCGGGCTTAGCCCGGCGCGTCCCGCGCGCGTCCTCGCGGGACGAGCAACCGCCCTCAGATTTAAACGCCTCCAGGCGCGGGAAAGCTCGTCAGCGGGAGCGGGAGCGTCACCTGGTCCCCCTGGAATGCTGGGAGATGCAGTCCCTATCGGTGGAACCCAGCCTGGCCGATCGTGGCGTGGAGGGGAAAAGCAGTGCAAGTGTGCTCAGCGGAGCACAAGCCCGGCCGCACACAAAGGATTCCAGCAACAGCCCACAGAGTCCTCGCCACCGCCCTCAGATTTAAACGCCTCCAGGCGCGGGAAAGCTCGTCAGCGGGAGCGGGAGCGTCACCTGGTCCCCCTGGAATGCTGGGAGATACAGTCCCTATCGGCGGAACCCAGCCTGGCCGATCGTGGCGTGGAGGGGAAAAGCAGTGCAAGTGTGCTCAGCGGAGCACAAGCCCGGCCGCACACAAAGGATTCCAGCAACAGCCCACAGAGTCCTCGCCACCGCCCTCAGATTTAAACGCCTCCAGGCGCGGGAAAGCTCGTCAGCGGGAGCGGGAGCGTCACCTGGTCCCCCTGGAATGCTGGGAGATGCAGTCCCTATCGGCGGAACCCAGCCTGGCCGATCGTGGCGTGGAGGGGAAAAGCAGTGCAAGTGTGCTCAGCGGAGCACAAGCCCGGCCGCACACAAAGGATTCCAGCAACTGCACTAGATTTGGCCCTGAAAACCCTTCTTAAAATATCTGGATTTCATGTACCCAACTTTTTTGAAAATGAACGAATGGCATTTGTGCTCTTTTCAAACATGATCCCACGTTTCGCCACCATATTCATCCAGCATGCTCTATAGTCAAGTCACGCCTAGATAAGAAAATAACTCTGTCTACACCACTTTACAATAAAAAAGGACAGATATTTTCAACTTTTATCCTGCAATTAAAACAAATGACTTGGATTCATTTGTATGAAGATCCAGACTTTTCATAAATTCTACTTAGGTATTTGACAATTTCTGGAGTGACCTTCCCGTGCATGCAATTAAAACTGCATCATCTGCTTGCAATAAAATTGGGATGCGCATCTTATTTATTCTAGGAACATCTAAAGGTGATTCTAGCAGTTGGGACTCCACCCCATTAGTATATAAAGAGTACAGAAAAGGGGCGAGAATGCACCCTTGGCAAACTCCTCTAGTAACTGAGAACCATCTAGTGCACTCGCCCAGTTGCCCACACACGCTTCAACCTTCGAATACAGTTGTCTTATGAAGGTAATTATTTCCTGGTCTACCCCGATTTCCCTCACGATCCACCATAGATGGGAATGGGGTATGCAGACAAAGGCTGTGCTAATATCCATGAAGGCCAAATATAAGTTACCTTGTTAAGCATGGGTGTACTTCGCTATAAGCAGACTCTGGTTCAGACACTGGTCTTGAGTGCCTCTACCTTTTCTAAAGCCATATTGTACTGGGGTCAGGGATCTATTTAATAGTACTCTGCCCATGAGTTTTGCTGTGCTATCGAGGAGGGAAATTGCCTATAGTTTCTGCAGTCTAGTTTGTCTCCTTTTTTTGTAACTTGGTATTAAAACTGCTTTATGCCAAGAAGCAGGAGGACCCATTTTAGCTATGCATTATATATGTTAGTAAGCAAGGGTCCTCAAAGATCAGGGCAATCTGTAAAAAAATATATTAGGGTGCCATCAATACCAGGCGCCTTAGTGCATTGTGCCAAAGCTACACCTATTTCCACATTATTAAAAGTAGGAGTGACATTGGATGAAGAAACAGGCTCTTCATCAGTCACCTCAGAGCCCTCTCGCATACCATTAAACATTTTACTAAAATTTTACACCCATGAATCCTCAGCCACATGGGTGACAAGTTAGGATCAGAATTTGGTTTTAGAAATGGAGCATTAATCGTTAACCAGACGTTCTTTGCATTATTTGTAATCCATGCTTTAAGTAATTTTTCCCAAACTTCTTCTTTCAATATCTTTAATCTATTCTTCTTGGCCATAGAATAATTTAGGCGGGCTTGTTTCACAAGGATGGGATTATTTGGCACCCACTTAAGAGATTGATGTATCTGGCAAAGTGCTTTAGTGCAGTTGTGGTCAAACCATTTCGGTCCCTTGTTTTTATTTGACCCACCACTCTTTTTAAAAGATTATTTTTCACCTCTAACAAAATAGTTCCAAAGGCCTCAATAGTAGACTGGGCGTCCAGATTTGGTCTAAACATATTACTATTTCTTTCATTCTGCTAAGTACTACCTGCAGAATAAGAACAGCCTTATCAATGCCCTCCCACTTAAGTGTTATCCCATTCTTCCTTGCTATAATGGGTTTTATATGTGAGAAATTGGGGCCATGAATACCTATCCAGTTCATATGCCAAGTTACAGCCGCATGATCACTAAAACCCAGAAATTCAACTTTCCTGTTACAAAGAGCTCCTCCCAATGTAGATTACAAAATCAATTGAGGAGGTAAAGTAAAATGTTTCTAGCGGGAGGCTAATGAGTTTATTTAGTGCATTCCCATAGTGGTTTTGGCAGAAGTGTACATTACCTCCTCCATCCCCATATGTTATACCAAAGACTGAGGTTAATGCAAAAGGGCAGTGGTGTACATTAAAATCGCCCATCCACAACACTGTCGGATCTTTTTCACATGAATGAATTAGCCTATGCATATATTTCCTCCACTATAGAAACAACTTTGTACGTTTCACCCCCAAATAAATTATTGTAAAAATTAATACTATGGTGTTGCCTTCCGGACCTTTAAGATCTAACATATTAAATATTGACAATGATAAAACTTCAAATCTCAAAGTGTTCTTTAAAAGTGTCACCATCCCACCCCTCGCCCTTCCAGCAGTTGAGGCAATTGCAGGGGTATAGTATGACCTATAGCCATCTCTATTAACAGGACCCATTACCCAGGTCTCTTGCAGGCATACTAGGTCAAAGGTGGAGATATACCTCAACCAATCTGGGTCTGTAAAGTTTACATATCTTTTGAGAGAGGGACTTCTTCAGCCAAGTCTCGTTCACTACAACATTCTGAGATCCCTTCCTAGTACACAGTCAATCACAGGCATCCAGGTCCGTCTATGCCATAAAGTGATTTGAGGTTGGTAGCAAAGGAGTAGTATTTCTTCTATACTGCAAGTGTGATTGGGTCTCCACTCTGGAAAAAGTAAAATCGTGAGCCTTGTTTCTGTGTATACCTTGCTGATGCATCAACTGTCTATAAAAGAAACCAAGAGGTAGTGCAAATATTTGTCGATGCTGAAGGGTTATTTGGTAATAATTGTAACCGCTTTTCAGCCATAGCCAGAGATTTCAGAGTTAGAACCCCACATGGTCACCTGTAATAGATTTGGCTTGTTTCCCAAGCCAATAGACTATGCGGGCAATTCAAATATTACAGAGTCCCTCTACTTGTCCATTCGCAGTTTTATAGATCCAGTGATGTGCTTTGTGGATTAGCTGGGCAGTAGTTTCTGTTTGGTCCCTTTTAAAGCTGGGTTATTTTCCAGAATGACTACATGGGGACATGCAGCTGGAGGGAGATCTAACCTCAGCCGCTCATCAAATCTTTGTGAAATTAGCCCCCCCCCCCCTCTTAAAGCAGAAATCTCGTGTTCTATGCACCTGCAGTCCAGATGGGGATGGGGCAACGTCACTGATCTTGGTCCTTGAATCACAGCTGATACCAGGGAGTGGGGGGCAAGCAGCATTGCATGGAAGCTGGCTGACTGAAGCCACACCATGAGATTGTTGCATCACTGTTGGGCGGTTTGCACTGTTTACCATATCACTACGGTCACCTTCCACAAGATTTTGCAACTGCCCTTGGGGGTTCTCCCTAACCCCACCATCATAAAATGGCAAATTTCTTGATGATGCTATCTCCTTTTTTGCCCTTTCAATGAACTCTAAATGCAAAGTTATGGGAGAAAGGAGGTCTTTGAATTTTTCTAGAAAATCATTCACATTCAAGGCCTTAGATGGAATGACTATCGACTGTTCCTACGGTTACTCCACATTACAACTTAATACCCGAACTACCAAGCCAGGTTTTCCCTGGACTGGTAACCAGCATCCTGGGACCAGTTTAGTGTAACACCAGGGAGGACCTGGCCTGGCAGTTCGGGCTGGACTGTTCCTATGAGGCACAGGGTCAAGACTGATTTGCATATGATTGGGTCCAAACTGGGGTGGCTAAGTGAGCTAAAGAACGATCATGGATTCAGCCCAGATCTGTGACTGGGCGTAAGTGTGTGAAAAGTTTCAGCACTTCATCCATCTCCTTGTGTTTGCCTATTGTAACAAAGCAACTAGACAACAAAGATACTTTGTAAATATTTGTCCTTCAAACAACATCTATGCATATGTTATGGAACATAAAGAATACATTTAGTTTCTTCCATAGTTAATGTTAGTATTTATTTTTGCCCATTCCAGAATTATTTGCAATAATTTGACCTCTGCTGTATGCTATTAATCCCTCTTGGATATCTTCTTTCTACACTTAACTATATGTGGGAAGACTTTAGTATGTCCATCTTGTTTCTTTTTTTTGTGGACTATTCAATTTCATTGTAATTTAAGCTTAATATTCAAAGGTACATATACTACTGATATGGTATGTTCTACTGATAGAATTTTATTGATACTAATTGTAATCCATGAATCAGAATGTAGACAACCACAAATATTTGTCCTTTATTCAGTAGACCTGTCTATTGTTGACTATGAATCAAGAGTAAATTTAGAACTGCTCAATAACCATTGTAAGCTATTTTGTAAATTAATAGAAATGACATTGTAGAAGTTTTATTTTGATTATTTTAAATATTAGCAGCAATTAAGTTCACCACTGTTGCAATGCATCCCAAGTGATACATAGCTTATTATCCTGGTCCCATTCAAGTTTGTTTCTAAAGAAGAAAAAACAATTTCCTTTTCTACTGTTCATTGTGTGACACTTATATACAATCTATTATAGAATTTATATGGATTCATTCCTGTTGTGTTAAAGAAATTTATGGTTGGCTATTCCTGATCAAATTTGTGAGATCAATCAGAAAATGTTTTTGTCTGTAGTTAATATTGTTAAACATTTATTACCTCCTTCAAAACAGTCTCCTGTATATCGTACTTTGAGGCGAATCTCTTGAACGTGAAATTGGTCACCACACTTTGAGTAATAAAAAATACAGTTTAACATTAATATGACCAGCAATCAACCTATCGAAATTGAACCTAACCTCTCAATATGAATTCTAGTTTTATAATGTGGTACCATATCTCCATATACATTTGACACTGGTGTTAATCTTCACACCTATTGCTGTATCATTTGGACACCCCCCCATGCACAGGGTGTTTTTATGATCTAATTCAATACCTCAACACCCATACATTTTGCTTACTGATCATTTCAAAACAATTGTAGCTGATGTATTGCTGGAAGATCCTTACTTGCCACGAATAAGTGATTTTTGTCTGTGGGCTATGATTATAAGAAGCATTTAATCTCAATCCTGTTATGTAATATTTAGTCTTTATGTTTTTGCTTTTTTAAATCCCATAATATTCATGTCGCACGTAGACTAGCATGGTCATCCTCTGTGAAATCTGTGTTTTGCTTCTATTTGGAATCTAATTTGACTTAAATTGCACCTTTCTTTCAACTAATGTACAACTAGTGCATTATATTATGTTTCTAATAATTTTTATGTTCACTGTATTGAATATTCGCTTACCTTTTGAAGATCATGTTATGCAGATTTGTAGAGCACACTCACTCAGGAGGGGTATCGTGGTGCTGAACATGAGTCTAGGTGCCCCGTGGGCCTAGTGAGACTGTTCAAAGGCAGGTCTTCAGCTTCTTGAATTCAGCAAGAAGTGAGGAGGAGGCTCTTCTGTGAAGTGGCATGTTGTTACATGCTTTAGGAGCGACGTAGGAGAAGGTGCAACTGTCAGAACTGGGTTTCTGTATTCATGGGATTTTATCAAGTAGGAGTTCGAATGAACGGAGGTGTCATTGGTTTGTGAAAGCAGATGCTATTGTTGAGATATGCTGGTCCAGTGGTATGGAGTGGCTTGGAAGTGTGGTTAAGGAGTTTGAATTGTGCTTGTTTCTGTATTGATGTTTTTTTTGTTGAGCTCGGCATAGAGGGTGTCCCTTAAGCTTGCTTGTTGCCAGGGTGTGTGTGTGACTGTTTTCCAGGTGCTGATCGAGAACCATCTACAAATCTTCATTAGCATCTTAAGTATATAAAAGCATGAGGCCGTGACATACATTGGCTTGGGCAATCGTATAAAGTTTAAAAAATGATAATCCCAAAGTTCTTGGCGTGGGTGTTAGTCCTAGCTCTGTTGGCCACCAGGTGGAGTCCAACAGTGATGTGCGCCTCCTGAAGGTCTGTTTCGGTCAGGTCAGTTTTCAGCTTTAGACAGTTGGTCTTAATCCAGTGGGTGACTTCAGTATAAAAGGCACTGAACTTGATCCAGGTGCTGGTCGTCTTGTCTACTAGGAAGAGAACGAGTTGTTTCATCGGCGTAGGAGAGGACGTTGATTTTTGGCTAGAGCAATCAAATATGCATTGAAGATGAGGTCTCAGGTGTACGGTGCCAGGCTGACTTGGTCCTTCTAATCAGGAAGTAGCAGTTCCATTGGAGTGCATGTCCTTTGATTTGGATGTTGTGTAGGTGTTGGATAAGGATGGGATGGGAGACTGTCAAATGCTGCAGAGAGGTCCAGGATGAAGAGGGTCGCTGTGTCTCCTCTGTCCAGAGGAAGGCATATGTTCGACATGACAGCGAGGAGGGCAGTTCGTGCTGTGGTTGGGCCTGAAACCAAACTGAGTTGTTGAGGAGTTGGTTGCAGCTAAGGTATTTGGTGAGGTGTCCAATTTTTCTCTAAGATCTTGGCAAGGAATGGTTGTGGGGAGATTGGTCTGTATTTGTTCATTGCTGAATGAGCCACAGAGTATTTCTTCAGTAATAGGAGGACAGTTGGATGCTTTCAAGCAAGTGGGAGGGTTGCAGAAGAGGTAGAGGCATTTATAACATGTGAGCATGGCTCTGATTGGTTGCAGTCCTCTGGAGTATGTGTGTTGGGGGCAGGGGTTGGCTAGGGCCACTGAGTGGATGGACTTCATGATGGTGGCAGTGGTTTCTCCTGGGGTGGTGATGGGTCATGTGGTTAGCATTGGCACTTTGGATAAGATCGAGAGGTGTTTGAGATCTGTTTGGTCTGGTTTTGGGCTGAAGTTGCTGTAAATGGCAGTGATTTCATTGCTGAAGAACTGAGAGGGATGGCTGCAGAGCCCCTTCGAGGGGTGTGGGGGGGGGGGTAGTCAATTTTTGAGGCAGTCAATGGTGAGGTAAAATCTTTCAAAATGGTGCATATTACTTTGTTTCTGTTGGTGCTGGCATCAATGTGGTCCACTAGAGACACAAGCCCTTCTGCAAAACAATGTACTCATAGATACAGTTGGTGGTTTCAAATATAAAAAAGATAGGCAAAGCAAATAGTTCTCAGCATTGCGAGAGCTAATGGCATTGACCAGGTCTGTTAGCCATGTTTTACAGCAGCACAGGTAAAAGTCATGGGAAAAAGTTTTGAAATATGCCCAGCACCGGCTGTGTCATAGTCCTTTTTTGTCTAGCAGGAGGGGCGGGACAAGAAAGATAACATGGGGGGCCTGGGCAAGTAACAAAATATAGGTGGGTGGCAGGTGGTAAGATGGTAAATAAAAAGGCTTTTAGTATTTGCTCAAACCTCCCATGCACTTTGCATACATTTTACCAGCCTTGTGGTTATCTGTCATATTACACCAACTGTGCTACTTGGCTCCTGGATTTAGGCTACAATTTCAGAATTGAATGTATTGCCTATGTTTTGTGCACGTCTTAGGTGATAGACTGCCTCAGCTCTTTTACAACCAATTATCCATGTAGATACCAGGGAGAATGTCTTGCAGCAGAGTAGGGGCCCTTTCTGACTTTGCCCAGGGCCCTTGCACATTGCCATGGGGTGGCTTTTGAAGTACTTATTTTGGAATCCTCAAGAAAACAAACCTGAATGAGGGAGAGTGAGATGAAACGGGGACCAGGTGCGAGAAGAGCAGAAACAGAAGGGGTAGAGAGAAGAGAGAAAAGCAACATGAGCGGGTGGAAGGGGAAAAAAGTGACACAATTTAAAAAGCAACATGGATGGGGGTCGTTGGAAGTGAAAAAAAAGTGACAAGGACTGGGTGTGGCAAGGGGCCTGAAATAAGTACTGATATGGGATGTTTGAATACAAATAGAAAAAATTGTCCACAAACAGGAGCAGTGGAAGGACAGAAGTAACACAAATACTTGGCCTTCCCTCAAGGGGAGGGCCAAACACAAGAGGAGGACATGACACGTGTATGCCACGGAAAATGGAAACCTAGCAAATTAGAGCAATTCTAATGCTTACCAATGACAAGCTATAGGTGGGCTGTAAGCCCACTGTTTGTAAACATTGATCTTAATCTGTTCTAGATTTATTTCCCACTGGAACTTTTAAAAAGGTGAGACATCGAAACATTTCAAGTTTCAGTGCTGGTAATATCTTTAGTTTAGTTTGTTCTTAAATGTTTGCTCTAAAAGAGGCAACAATATCAAGAGTATGATGTATTTGAAGAAGAGTGGATCTTCATTGGATTCTATCATTTTCTGATGTTGTAAATGATCCTTTTAAGTTTTGCACTTTGCTCAGATAATTTTTGCTTGGGGGAATAGTCTTTTTTTGAATTTATTTTTTGGGCCATTTTCTTTAGGGGTTTTCAGGTATTTTGCCTGTGCTAATCCATATGCAGTGTTGAATGTACTGCCTCATTCTGAATTTACGTATCATCCTTTTGTTTCCCCTTCGCCAAGGAATTGTTCTGCATCTGACACCATTCTTTTTACTCAAATTAATTGTGAAATTTTTTTTCTGTTAAGTATTTGGGTAAAAGCTATGTGCATGTAACAAATATTTCAAATCAGTAGATTTGGTACACAGAGTAGTCCTCTGGTCATTAATCTTTTGTTCTGTTACAAATTAGAAAAAGATAATCTTAACATCTTGGCAGTAATGTTAACTCCTTCACCCAGCCTTCTATTTTGAGTACTTGGTCGTTTTTAAAATATTGTGCGTAATGGTAGTGGCATATGATGGAGATGCTTATATGCTCATGAAGTACTGGCGATTTGATATTATTTTTCTAATGATCTGCAGTTGTTACGATGGAGTACGTTCTTTGTGAATTCTATCAGGAATACAAAAATCGCTTCCATCCTCTGTATATATTGAGTAATGCCCTGTCACTCGAATACTTCTTGATGATGAATAGATGTATAAAAGAGGTAATCTCTAAGGTACAAATCAAGAACTCCTTTTGAGACTTCTGGTCAACATTTGTAAATCTATGGCATCTTAAAAATGTTTCAGCACTTTGTGGTATTTTCTGTAACAAAGCATCAGTAAATGGTAAGAGGTTCTTGTAATTAATAAATTGGAGATGATGAGTCTATGAAGTAGATTTTTTTTGTTGGCAGTAAATTAATTATAGGTACTCTTTGTGTTAAGTTTTCCCCCTCAAATCTAGCCTTGTTCTGCTTTCTATAATTTTTGTATTGTTCTCAGTAGTTTGGTGGAACCTTTTCCAATAGTATTTAAGTATTGGTCACTGACATTCATTTAATCTTATCGTAGCATACCATATCTTTGACTAGCATCCTATTTATCCACCAACTTATGTTTTCATAGTCACCTAGTTTCTTGAAACAAGCAAGCTCGCTTCTGGACAGATTTGCCATTCTTTGCTGCTTTTGAATGCTAAACTTTGCAAATCCCTTTAAACTAATCTCAAATGCACCTTCATTGGTGCTTTAAAGGTTGTTTTTTTTTTTTTATCAAGCTACTATCTTCTAGCATTGTTGATATATCAAAAGTATTTGAATGTTTCTCACAAAACGGTACCGTTCTTTTTTAGAATTTTAGTTTCTTGTAGTAGATTAACATAGGACAAATATTTAGGAAGGCTACGGGCTGTCTATATTGAGATTCGGCAATTTCCATAGGTGTCCTTAGGAATTAGTACAAAGTTCCTTATCAGAAGAAAACCTACCCGTAAGCATCAAGTGGTAGCATGGTAATGAAATTAATTATTCACAACAAATGAGACCACAATGAAAGACTCACCAGTGTCTTCCCACATTGTTAATGATCTCTGGAAACTTTTACATAGATACAAAGGAGAGACCAAAACCCCTGTTTATAGTGGCTGGTATGTTTGACAGTAAAGGTGAAATTGCTACTTTGGAACGCAGGTATTTAAATTAAAAAAATATATATATCCTTTATTACAAATGACATTCAGATGGTGTGTTATCCATCCAGACTGTACTTTTTGGTTTAAAGTAATAGGCCCAAATTCATTTGAGGTCTGAGCGTATTAGTGTAAATGTGGAAAACTTAAAGATCTGCCTTATGATACTACTTGCCACAAAACTCTAATTTCTTTTATTAAAATAGTTACCTCTCGGCATCAAGAACTCAGGCCTCATTTCTCTCATTTACAGTTATAGCTTGTAATAATTATGTAAACGCTGATTCAACACATGCTGTAATGGCATGTAGTGGATTAACAAATTATTGGAATAAGCCACATGTATTTTAATATTTGGACTGACTTCAAAACCAGCTGAATCATTTGCACAGTGATATTGCAGACAAGATCATCCTCTCTGGTGGTTGCCACTACACCATCACAGTACATATAAAGTGTAAATGAATTTTTGAAATTTTACCTATATATATTTTTTTAACAGCTAAGAAAGGTCTTGTATCGGAAGTAGGATTTCTAATATGTATGCATTGGTCTAGCGGTACCTCTTTGAAAGGTTATGTGATATGTTTTTACTGTGATGTGTAATTTGTTAATGTACATCTTTTATGGTTATTTAAATTGAAATCAAGATTAACTAAATAAAAAAAGGCAGCAGGTCTTTTCTATCTGTGCACATACGACCTGGAATAAAATCCCCCCCATACCTGTTCAGTACTGTCCCAATTCTGCTTTAATTTAGGAAAGAGTTGCCTCTATCACCTGCTGGCTTTATGCTGGTCTTTGACCTGGCACAGGGCTCTGCTATCCTTTGGTATGGCTTGCACTACAGAACAACCACATAGAATTGGAGCGGAGAATAATTGTTTCCTTTTCTGACTTGACATCACACAATTATTGTGATTCTAATCCAAAACAAATTAATTGTTATTGCAACAGGATTCCTTTCCATTGATCTTGATGAAACCATACACTATTTATTGATTTAAGTATTATTTTGGCCATATTGGATTGATGGCATAGTCTTGATGCAACCTTGAAAATTGTTTTTAAGAAGTTAATTTAAATTGTTTAACTTTTATTATAAACTACACAACATCCATATTTAATTTATTTATTTATTTATATATATATATATATATATATATATATATATATATATATATATATATATATATATATATATATATTCATGTTCCCTCTATGGGTATTGGAGAGTTTCTTTTCATAAATTGACGCTGTAGCCCAACGGCGCATGCAAGTGCACCACCTCGAGAATATTGGTTCTGTGCTGCCAGGAGAAAGATGGGTGGCTGGAGCCATCGCAGATGAACTGCGTAGAGGGCCTGCGTTGCTGTGAATACATGGTGACATTGGGACTGCTAGCTGGTGGAAATTGTTTTTTTAAAGGACACAAATAAGGTGAACCCACTTGGGCTTTGAAATAATGGAGATAAAATGATTCATCATATTTTGAAAAGCGGCTGCATACCTGAATATGTAATTGAAAGGACTGTGTTGTACCATCTTAACCACAATGCAGTGGGAACCAGCATGCATTGAGAATGTTTTCTACTGGTTGTCCCTCAGCAGGTATAAAACAATGTCAGCTGCTTTCGTAAAATTGTTTGTTGCCGCTGGAACCCATGATTAAGGTGTTAAGACTGAAACGCGTTGGGGAGGCACACCCGTGTTTGTGTCCTGGCTAAATAAAGGAATTGCTTGCAGTTGGGTGCATTTCGTGTTCTCTCTATGGGTATTGGAGAGTTTCTTTATATATATATATATATATATATATATATATATATATATATATATATATATATATATATATATATATATATATATATATAGATATATTTTAATTTTTTGGGAAAGCATAGATGTACCTCTCATCAATAATAGGGTTATGTACCAAATGAAATGTAATATGAGAAACATCCTTTTTTTTTCTTTAACACAAACTAAAAAAACGCTGAAATTAAAAATGTATGACACATGTAGAGAGGTTACTTTCCATTTCATACAGCAATCTTTAAATTAATGAATCTATGAGTGGATTGAAATGCTGTCCATCTGAAAGACGGTAGATTATAGATTACTTACCTTAGAATTACCCCCAGGCGTTAGACTGGATCTGGAGAATTTTTCTGTAGCAGTACCCCTGTGCATTGGTAGGTGGCGTCGGTTGACTCCCCGTCTGGCGGCGTCGTGGCCGTTGGGATGACATCGCCGTGTCTACTTAGACACCGCCCCTGCGCGCTGACATCAGTTATTTCTTTTTCTGCGTCAGCCAGCACAAATCCGGAGAGAGCATGCCCCTTAGTCTTTTTTGACTAACCCTATTTCGACTTATGTTGACGCGTTTTTTGAGTCTTCAACTCCTGGTGCATGACGGAATTCCCATCGTTGGACTGGCTACAAGTCCTGTAACTCCTGTCACAAGTTGATGTTGGTCAACGATTCGCACCTCGTGTGCCTTTGGTCCCTGGAGCGCGACCATGATCCCAAGTTGTCCTCCAACTGACGGGCCATGAACCCGAAGTCTTTGCGGGAGCGGTCCCAAAAGCTTTTGGAGGCCTGGCAGTCCACTCCATGCCGTCACGGTCCCTGTCAAGAGGAAGGTTGCGGGACTGGTGTCGGAGTCATC
Source organism: Triturus cristatus (assembly GCF_964204655.1). Taxonomy (NCBI): domain Eukaryota; kingdom Metazoa; phylum Chordata; class Amphibia; order Caudata; family Salamandridae; genus Triturus; species Triturus cristatus. Next base: position 61,317 of record NW_028188039.1, read on the forward strand.
ACTATTCCTCCTCGAAGTCTTCACACTCTTCCGGTAAGAAGGTGAAGATGCATCGTTGCTCTTCGCCTTCTTCCCGTCGGCTGATGCAACGCGGGACCCGGAGCGTCGGCGCTCTCCGGCTCCATCTTCGGAGCCCGCTGGGATGGCTCCACGCTTCCCTCACTTTCCCAGAGCCAGTGTCTCCCCTGCCCAACTTCGTGCCTTTTACGAAGTGCTCAATAGCGTTTTTGGGCAGCCCGACTCCGCTGGCATGCCTTTGGGCCCCACAGACTTGGCCTGGGACCCTGGGCCTTCTATGCTGGCATCTCCGGCCTTGGCGCCAGAGAGCCCCCTTGGATCCATGACTGGGTCTGGATCGGAACCGGTCGACCTCACGGTACCTTCCCCTGTGCCGATTCCAGTGGCAAAGCCGCCAACGCCGGTTGTGCCCCCACCCGGCTTCACCCCAGCCTCACACGACTTGGACCTGGTGCTGGACCGACATCGGTGGGTACTTTTGTACCCCTGTTTATCCCTGGCGTTCCCTATTGCCCCGAGTGGCAGCCTGAGGAGTAGTGGGAGGGGTCAGTTGGCCTTCCAGCAGACCAACTTGAGGAGCCGGACTGGTGGGAGGAGGTGGGTGATGCCAGTAGTCTGGAGACCTCCTTAGACCTTGGTATGCTTTCTTCCCCTACCTTGGCTACAGAGGAGGGGGGTTCCTACGCTGTGATCTTGTGTGGGGTTGCTGAGGCCATGAGCTTCCTACTGTAGCTGTCAGGACTAACCTCCTAACTGAGGTGCTTCAGCCAGCAGCAGCCTCTTCGGAACCCCTGCTGCCTTTTAATGTGGCTCTCACTGACATCCTCTAGGCACTTGGTCCAAGCCCAGCACAGGGGCTCCTGTGGACAGGAGGGTTACCCACTTTTCCTCTCCCAACACCCTACCCCTGAGAGCTTGATGGTCCAAGCCTCATCCTCAAAAGGGGTGTTCCCTACTGCCCCCCCCCCCCCATATAGGGAATCCAAGAAACTGGACCATCTTGGGAATGTTTTCTTCCGCCAGCTTAGGACTGCGGCTGGTGAACACCGCATGTCTCTTGGGCCGTTATATATACTCACGGTGTAGGATACAGTAATGCAAGTGCAGCCACAGTGCCTGGAGGAGGCCCAGGCCATGCTCACCGCGCTGTTGCTGGGGGTCGAGATGCAGCTAAGTTCACCATACGGTGTTGGCTGAATACCGCCGGCTCGCTGGGTAGGACGGTTTCCACGTCGGTAGCCCTGAGGCTCTCTGCCTGGCTGAGAACGTCTGGCTTCCCTGGGGATGCCCAATCCACACTTTTGGACATGCCCTTTGATGGCCGTTGCCTGTTCGGTGACAAGGTTGACAACGTGCTGTAGTGCTTCATGGACTCTAGGGCCAGATCCTTGGGCCTCGCTGCAACATCTTGCCCCATGCAGGCTGCCTTTTGCCCCTTTCGTGGCTACAGAAGGGGTGCCCCACCACGTTCACCAAGAACCACAGGGCTGCACAGGCTACCCAGCCTATGCGTAGCAAGGGATGTGGGACCCAGCGTTGCGGGTCTGGGGGCCAGTGGGTGGGCCAGTCAACCAATGCTCCCCTGCAGCAGCCTCCAAACCTTCCTAGTCTGACTTTTAAGTGCCACCAGTTGCCAGTGGGTTGCAGAATCTGCTATCACCTCCCCCACTGGCACAACATCACGTCGGACATGTTGGTTTTGCTGATAGTCTGAAGGGGCTACTCCATCTCCTTTGAGACTACACCTCCCCCATGCTACCAACACTCTGTTGCATGTTGGAGGATCACATGGCCCTTCTTTGCCAGGATGATACAGCTCTCTTGGCCAAGGGAGTCATCGAGCAAGTCCCCCTGCCAGAAGTAGGTTGAGGTACCCAAGAAGGACTAAGGCCTGTGTCCTATCTTAGACCTCAGGGATGTCAACCGCTTCCTTGGAAAGAGATGTTCAAAATGTTAACCTTGGCTCAGGTCCTGTTTGCCCTCGACCCTGGAGATTGGATGGTAGCGTTGGACTTGCAGGACGCTTATTCTCACATCCCAGTCTTGCCTGCCCAACGGCGTTGCCTATGGTTCACGGTAGGCTACGAGCATTTTTAGTGTACCGTGCTCCCCTTTTGGCCTTACCAGTGCCTTGTGGGTGTTCATGAAAGTGATGGCGGTCGCAGCTCATTTGCGCGGATCAGGGTTTCCAGTCTTCCCCTTTCTCGATGACTGGCTGTTGAAGGTGGGCTTTCCCCGGCTGTTGTCTCTCACCTCCAGAAAAAGGTGGACCTCCTGCGTTCACTGGGGATCACGATCAACGTGCCGAAGTCGCACCTGATTCCCTCTCAGAAGCTCCTCATCAGAAAAGTTCTGGATACAGCGCAATTTTGGACCTATCCTCCCAGATTTTGGTGAGAATGACTCTAAGGCTGCTGGGTCTCATGGTCTCATGGTCTCATGGCCTCCTGCATCCTGCTGGTAGCTCATGCCCTTTATACCCCCTTTCAGAGGTTCTCTTCTTCATTCTTTCTTTGGATGAGCGGGGCTCTGGGCATCTTAATGGCTATCTTTCGGCCTTTTTTCACCTTCCTGATCAGCCTTCTCTTTTCAAGTCCCCTATCTTTAACCGATTTCTGAAGGGCATTACTCATCTCTTTCCTCCTTCTCCTTTCTTAATGCCTTAGTGGGACTTGAATCTTGTCCTCACTTATCTTATGTGTGCTCCCTTTGAGCCATTACATATTTGTCCTCTTCGTCTCCTTACTTTAAAGACTGCTTTCCTACTTGCCATCAAGCACTTGGTTCGCAGACCCACCTCCGGGCTTTGCATTGCTGGGGTATCTATTCTAAGTTAAATCTATAACTACAGCCTCTTTCAGATGAACAAGTACTTACCTCCTGTAACCATGTATCTGTAAGAGACATTAGAAGTTATAAATTCCTTAACGCCCCACCCATCCTCCCCGCTCTGCGAACGGACTTCTAGGGATCGGGACTCCCTTACAGGGCCCTAGTTATGTGCACTAGTGGTCAGTGTCTTGCATGGTTCTGCGCTTCTGGCATGGAAATTCGTGTCAGAACTGACGTCAGCGCACAGGGGCGGTGTCCAAGTAGATACTGCAAAATCAAAGGGGATGATGGATGGAGTGTTGAACATTGCAAGAACTCACCCCCAGTCAACTGAACTGGGTTTAATACATAATCATTCTTTAGCTCACTCCACCACCCCAGTTCAGACATGGCCATATGCAAATCAGTCTGATCCTGTGCCTCATGGGAACAGTCCAGCCCGAACTGCCAAGCCATGTCTTCCCTGGACCGGAAACAAGCATCCTGGGACCGGTCTCTGGCTAATCAGCCAAACCGTGTACAAACCGTGTACAAACAGTGTACGGGCATTCTGCAAAAGTTGCAAATGCAAAAGTGTGATAGGAGCATGCCTAAATCCCATTTCTTTTAACTAAGGATTAAGCTAGAGTTGCCTAGGGAGCGTAAAATATTTTCATAAAATAACAAAATTGAAAATATCCTGTGGAGACCTATTGTCGCAGCCACAGAGCCCTCTATCCTCGGCTCGCGAAATAAAGCCTGGAGGAGAGGCCACTAAATGGTGTAACATATTTAATCTAAAACGAGTATTAAAAAACCTCTCATGGGCACTGGTTAAAATCGCGAGATAAGTCTCTATACCCTGCACCGATTGGACTAGAGCATGTGCTCTTCCCATGGGTTTACCATGCTCCTTGCCTTCACCTTCTGCAATAACTTTCTTAAAGAACAGCTCTTTGATAAATTCTTTATCCTGTCTCTTCATGGTCATATTTCGTGAAGATATCTAATTTTTCCAAAGCACAGAATATTTCTTTAAAATATCTTACACAGGATTTTTTTAAATCATGGTCCAAAGAAAGGCAGTCCAGAAATACTGCTTGATTAAAAGATGCCTCCTCATTAGACCAAACATTCACTCAACTGTAACTAGATCAGTAATATACTTGGTCCCAAGTTCCTCATGTACAGAGTATGTGGGGGTTCCCTGGGGTACTTTTAAAATCTGTCTCAAAAATTTATTTTGCAATGTCTTTAGTTTGTCAACTGATGCATGCCCCCAAATCTCACTCCTGTACCCCCCAAATCTCACTCCTGTACAGGACCTTCGAGATACAAAAGGACTGAAATAATTTTATGATCCCCCCCGGGGACCATGTGCCCAATCTATGTGCTTAATTTGAAATAGCTCCAAGGGATTTTTCATGTCCCTTATCTTCTCTGCCTTCAGGTTATTCCAGTTTATTTTGTCGTCAAATAAAACACCAAGATATGTGAAAGCCGGGACTTTGGCTAGACTATAGGTGCCTGCTTTCTACATTTTTAAAACTAGTCCCTCTGCACCCTAGCTCCATCACAAATGACTTGGTGAAATAAGGAGACCAATCCAGCCCATTCATGAAGGAAACAAACCCATCAATTAGGACTTGCAAAAATCTGGGAGTACGTGCAATAACCACGGTGGCATCCGCATACAGCAGAACTGGCACTGATCTGCCTATTCTCGGGGTATCGGCCTGCAAGGATATCAGGGCAGATTCTAACCCATTAATATATAAAGTGAATAAAAACAGGGCAAGAATACACCCTTGACTCACTCCTCTTGAGCTTTTGAAATTATCAGTGAGTTCCCCCCCCCCTCCCCTCACGGGTAAATCTGACTGTTGCATGGGCATAGGGAGTCATTAAAATATTTTATTATTGTGCGTTCGACTCCTAACTTGACTCTATCGAAAGCTGCAGTGAGATCCAAAGGCCTAGATAGATGGAACCTGATTTGGCAATTGTATATTTAGATATTAAAAGGTAAAGGTTCATACATTGATCTACGTTTGATTTACCTGTGCGGAAGCCATATTGAACCTCCAAGATGATTTGGTTTTCCTTTGCCTACTCAGCCTATTTAATAAAACCTGACTCATACCCTTAACAGTAGAGTCGATCAGGGATGTGGGGCGGTAACAGTGAGGGTTATCCCTGTCATCATTCTTAAATATCGGGACAATAGTGGCAGTAGACCAAGACGAGGGCATAGACAATAACACTGCTGCATTTAATACTCTAGTTAGGACCGGTGCCCACACATCCATATTATCTCGAAACAGGTCCGGCGGAATCCCGTCCGGACCTGGGGCCTTATTTTGGGACAGTGCCTCAATGCCAATTTTAACCTCCTCAAAACGAAAGTTAATCGGCACATTGCATAAAAGGGGCTCTAGATCATTGGTACATTGCTCCCCTTCCCCATGATTATAAATCACCTGGACATGATCCTTCAATTGGTCAGAAGTAAAATGATGACCTAGATTTGGTTTATCCGGCACATCAAAGCAAGGGCTATTAATGACCTTCCAGGTGAGGGTACTATCTTTTAGTTCACTTGCTTGTATCAGCTCATCCCAGGCTTGTTTTTGTAATGAGGACCACTCGTTAAGCGCATTTTTATAGTTATTGCGGTAGCTGGCTACCCGTGATCTATTACGGGGAGTCTCTTTCAGGGCCATTTTAAGGTTCATGAGTGCCTTAGAGCACCCACTGTCAAATCATCTTGGGCTGTCCAAACAGGGGGTGACTACTGGAGCTGTTAGCAAACTAGCAACTGACTGAGCAATTACAATAAATGAACTAATTATATAATCTTCTGAGGGTGATGTTTCTAGGCACTTCAAGATCTCCTGTTGCCATAGTTTGAAAAGGGAATGGTTAAGAGCATTGGTATCCACCTGCGACCAACTCAGGCACCTCCCCATATCAGTTGGCAGCATTGTCCCCACATTCCTGCTGGCTTGTACTAACTGGGGACCTTGTACCACCATCCCCAACGTCAAAGGATTATGATCTCTATAAGGCCAATGTAAAATTGTAAAGAAAGATATAATACGCCCCAGAGATGATGAGACAAAAATAAAATCAATAGTTGTAGCACAACCCCTACTTTTATAAGATGGTGGGTAATAACTATTAGAAGGCTTAACTGCATTCTTTAATGTGAAAATTAGATCATAAGTATTTAAAAGAGCATTTAACTCATGACCGTCTGGGGAATGCTCCATATGCTGTTCCCCAGATTCCGAGCATGTAGGAGTGTCTCCCATGCTTCGTCTGATAGCGGAGCATAAAGAACAATTAAAGTCACCTAACAGAATGAGATTCTCGTGTGATAAATCGCCACCCAGTAGTGATTCCATCAGCCCAGTTAACTCCACCAGACTAGAGGGGCCCTTTTTCTTGTTTTTTGCATTATACAAATGTATTAATGTAAACCACATTTCTCTCCCAACCACTAGTTTAAGGCCTTGTGCCACTTTGGAGTCCCAACTCAATCATTTCTCGGACGCACAAAGCCCTAGTGCTAGGAAAAGGACTAATCCTCCCTTTATTTCTCCCAGCAGGAGGGTCGGCCTCTGGTAGAGTAATGTCTTCTATCCTTCCAGAATGGTTTTATTTTCTCCTGGCCCAAAAGGTAATGCTTCCAGAGCTGCGGGAGAGCCCCAGGTGATTTTTAGGTACAGGGAGGACTGGCCCTGCCTCCCACGCTGCTGCCAAGACTGCTGGGGGACTGAGTCCCACAGAAACATAAAAGGAGACCCTTCTTACTGGATTTAATGTCACAATTGGTTTTACAAACTGCCAGGTATTATGCAAGAATAAAAATGACGTGAAACATGGTGTTTCTAGGCTGAAAAGCAATACATCAATGGTTTAAGATAATTAGGGAGGACAACAATTAGTAATCTAAGTAATCATAAGCACAAACACATTTAAATACTCATCATTACAAAAAAAAATGTATTTCCCCCAAAAAAACATAAAAAATAAAACGGAGGGTCAAGACCAATCATATTCTTATATATAAAATGGAGGCCTCTAAAAAAGCTTTTCATAAACACACTTACATAAAATCGTGACAATGTACTGACTGATTTTATTTTCTCTTTTCATATACATTTTTTGTAACAAAAAAAGATCTATTAAAGCACTTTACAAATTAAAACATGATTTATAGAACAAGAAAAATTGGCATAATTAGTAAAAACAGGAAAGAGATGTCGACACGGCATTTTGGTGAAAGATTGTTCGTCACCTTCTTCGGGATAGGTAAATAATCATATACAAACAGCACTTTTTATGAGTACGGGTACAACGCTATTACTACTGGTCTTTCACAAAAAAGTATAACGTTCTGTTTTCAATTACAGAACATATTGGACTTCTTCAAGGAATGTACACTTGTTGTTTTGGATCTTGTAGTGAGGTATTTAACCATTCATCGCTGTGCTTGGACCCGGAGTTATATTCGCTTATGTTACTCCGTGTCCTTGATAGAAGAGAATAAATTGCTTCTGTTTAGAAGACAAATGAGCTACCGGCAGACATCAGACGCGCCCCCTCCCTGAACACCTTCAGGAAGACCCTCAAGACCTGGCTCTTCAGCTAAACTGATCTGCGGAACTCCCACCTCCCCTCCCCCCCCCCCCCGAGCCTTGAGACCCTCACAATTACCTGATTGATTGAACTATACTGGTGGTGCTGAGACGATGTCGAACTTGAGGAATGTGTTTCTGGCTGTGAGAACTGTGCAACTCTGGCTCTCAAAAATAACTACTTTCAGATTGAAGGTAAGTTCTTCCTTCAAACTAACGGGACATCAATGGGCAGCACATTTGTCCCTAGTGTGGCAGGAATCTATGTGTATGACTTTGAGAAAAGCCACATCTGCGATACCAGTAACCCATTCAAAAATCACATCTGATTCTGGCGGCGTTTCATTGACGACATCCTGATGATATGGGAAGGCCAAGAGGAGACCATAACCACCTTTATATCATGGCTAAATGGGCGTGACCCGTACTTGAAGTTTATGAGTAAGGCAGACAAGGGAAAACTCACATTTCTGGACTTAACCATTGAGGCAAAAGAGGATTATTTCAAAACTACCACTTTGTACAAACCTACAGCCGGAAACACAATTCTCAAGTTTGACAGCTTCCATCCACGATCCCTAAGGGAGAATCTGCCATATGGCCAATTCCTGCACATTAGAAGGAATTGCAGCAATATAGAGGATTACCACAAACAATTAAAAGAATTATCTGACAAACTAAGAAACTGAGGTTATCCCAAAAACTTAATTGGCACATCCAAAAAGAGAGCCAGGAATCAAAACAGGGATGTACTACTGGAAAAGAACCAAAGGATAGACACAACAATCCCCCTAACTTGGGTTACCACTCACAACACAATCTCCAACAAAATGTCCTTCATCATTAACAAACATTGGAAGAACCTAAATACTGGTAAACTGAAGTGGAAGAAATCTTTATTCTCGTTTCAACGAGCAGACACTCTGGAAGAACGCCTGATCTGGACAAGCTCAAGGCTGACTACAAAATCAAGGCACACTTCAGTCCTCAATGCTTGGCCTTCCCAGTGTGACAGGCCACTTTCTGTGTGGAAACTGCAGCCTGTGCCACCTGACTACAACCACGAAAACCTTGGAACTCTAACCAGGTAAGACATGGTCCCTGAGGAAACATACAAATTGTAATTCCACACATGTAGTATACATGATCAAGTTCCCATGTGATCTAAGATACGTCGGCATGACCAGCAAGAAAATAAAACTAAGAATTGGAGAACATAGATGCAATATTCGTTGCAACAGAAACACCACTAGAATTACTGATCATTTCCTCAAATCAGGACACACACAGAACAATATGAAATGGGTCATCATAGAACAGATCGGGGTCACGTCTGGAGCAGTAGACAACTTGTTACTAAACAAGGAGCAACATTGAATTTACCGTCTTTCAACGCACAAAAACTGATTGAATGGCAATATCCCATGGAATTCGCTTCACAGTACGTAAACTGTTAACAATGACATGCAGGATATGTGTTCACCCATAAGATCCTAATCTCGCAGTTATTTGACATCTGCTCCTTGTCATTGGGATACAAAGATCTAAAGATGCATGCCACATACTACAGCTACGAGAAAGTTAAATTAACAGACATTACAAACAGCCAGTCACAACTTAATTTTGACAAACAAGACCCCAATACATGAGGAAGGTATCTGGGTCTAGCATAATTACCACTTGTGACTCATGCTTTTGTCACAACTAATTGTCCAGATTTTTTTTTCCATTTCTCTTTCTTTATAAACAATTCCTTCTTAATGATGTTCCGTGTGAAATATTGCTTTGGCGCTCTCTAGAATTTGTAGCCATTTAAATTAATCTTTCACTCCACCGAATAGTCAAGTATACTAGCAAAATACAAAAAGCAAGGCACCCAGAAGGGTCTTTCTTCATGGTCCAGTACACAAAACCACGCCCCCTTGTGATGTCATGAGGCTGAGGACTGGCCCCGGAAGACTCCGCACTAAATACCGGTCTCCCAAGCAGCCGCACATCCTCGGGATCCCTACTGAAGGCCGCAACAGGTATAAATGGAGGGCAGTGGACCTTGACAATGTGAGTTAGAGCCCCCGGTCTCACCTACTGGGAACCTCACTGCATTGAGTCTTGAATGAGACAGCGGCGTGTTAACTCTATTTTCTGATTTCAGCTTCTGACTACAGCCACTGCCTCCTCACGGATCCATGCCATAAAATTAAAAAATTACTGCAGTAAGCATTACTTTCACTCTTATAAACCAAATACTCTACTCCGTAGGAGGAACGGGGCACAGTCCTCGCGGGGAATGAGACCAAACAAATTCGTTATTGCGCATTTTACTATTATGTAAGCTGCGCTGCATACATAGGTGTACCATTTTGTCACCGCCTCATAGATTAAATATACATCGAGCTTAACACTGCGTGTGCCACACATGAGTGCATGCCTGTCTCATGTTTATATACTATATGTTCTATGTGTGTTGTGGTGATTGTTTGTGTTTTGGCCTTTACTTTCCTTTACAGATTTCTACAGCACTATTAAAATACAAGAAGGAAACAACTAGTTTCTCTCCAAATATTTGCCCTTTAGAGTGTGCACCCTTTTTCGCAATTTGGTCCTGGAGAACCCACCTTGACCAGTTCATGCACTTTTTGCTTGGGTCCTGACAAAAGTCTGCATATGACACAGTCTGGCTGAAACATGTAGATCTGTTTTTTAGGATATCTGAGTCCATACATAAACCTCAACATCTATCCGCATAATCCAATTTTTAACCCAGTCATCGGGCCCGATATTGAAATTACTTCTATCTTTTGAAGGGGACCCTTGACAGAGTCCATAGATGTCCTGAAGGCTAGAAAGAAATGTGTTAGAGTCCCATGGTGGCAGCAACAGTGTCCCAAGAATCAGAGAAACTTCTTCTGACAATAGGAACCTGAGCAGGATAGTCCCTTCTAACCAGGAGCGGGATGATATCCATAAATGGATCACTGCTTTGAAGAGGGCCTGTAAAGTTTAGAGGTTCCCTCAGGAGCAGTGAGCAGCAATCCTGTGACTCTCCTTTGCTAACAACGGTAGAGATAAGCTCCTCAGTGTTAGAGAAGAGGATGCTGATAATTACTCAGTACTGAAGAGTGCTCTCATAGATGGGTTTGGCGTAACCACTGAACCGTATAGGATCAAGTTCAGAGACCCACAGAAATCACAGGCCCAGGACTGGGTGGATTTTGTAGACCATGCTATCAAGGCTCTGGAAGACTGGCTTCATGGAAGCAAGGTACAGGACGAGAAGGGATTGTACAATTTTATTATGAGGGAGCACATTCTCCCCAAGAATTGGGGAAGAAGGCAGATAAGTGTGTCAGATCCATGTTTAAGCAGAAGAACCATGGTAATGGAGGTGACCACAAGAAGCAAGATTCTTCTAAATCCCAGGATAAGGGTGGGGACAAGGGCAAAGATAGTTTTCTCAAGGCCCGCAAAAACCTGCATCTGGAGTTGAGTCCCAAAATTCCAAGAAAGTCAAAAATAAACCTTGGTGCTACCTTTCTAAGGTGAAAACCGATTGGAATAGGGATGCTGATTGTCCAAAGGCCAAGGAGACTACAAGTACCACTGCCCCTAAGGTACCTGCTCCCCCTAGCACAAGTACAAGTGGTAGTACAGCAACCGAGGGATTAGTGGGGTTAACCTTGGGTTCTGAGGTTGGTTCTGACCTAATCAGAACTCTAGCTCAGGCTGTTCTAGTCTGTGATGGTGGCATAGGCCTTCCAAACTTAATAGTTAGTCCCACTAACTTGGGCAAGTACAGCAACAGCCTTTGATCAATGGAAAAGAGGCAATGGCTTACAGGGACACAGGGGCCAGTGTCACTATGGTGACAGAGAAATGTGTGTCTCCTGATCAGCTCATACTTGGACAAATGTACCAAGTATCCAACGCTAGCAATGTCAGGACTGACCATTCCTTGGCGTTTGTGAACCTCAACTGGAGAGGGGTAACTGGACCTAAGAAGGCTGTGGTATCTCCAGACCGACCTGTAGATTGCTTGTTGGGCAATGATCTAGAAATGTCAGCCTGAGCTGAAGTGGATTTCAGGACTCCTGCATAGATGATGGGCATCCCTGCCAGTGTGTTTGCGGTCACTAGGGCTCCGGCCAAACAGTTCACCACTGACAAAGGACTGGATTCTGGAAAAATGGACCAAGTGCTTCCCAAGAGAAGGAGCAGGAAAGGTAAGGAATTGCCCTCCTCACAAACACTCAGTGAAGATCAGTCTCCTGATGAAGAGGATCTTAGCCCCTGTGAAGGAACTGTCCCAGAGGAACTTGGGCGTAGCCAGGCAGAGTTCTTTGGGGCAGGGGCCCTTCCAGGACAGATTTGAGTTTGAAGCAGCAGCCCTGCCCCTCTCTTGAACCCCTCAGACCGCAAGCTGCTGCTGAGAAGCGGGGAATATCAGCGGGTCCCATAGGATCTTTTGGGAAGATATACTCTTGTACTCTGAGGGTAGAGACCCCAAACTTGGTACCACCAGGAGGTTGGTGATACCTCAGAGCTTTCCTCCTCTCCCTGGCACGTGGTATTTCTCTTGCAGGACACTTAAAGCAAAGCAAGACTTGATACCGGCTTGTCCCTCACTTTCACTGGCCACATATGTCTGAAGATACAGAAGATTTTTGTCGCTCCTGTGCCACTTGCCAAGCCAGTTGTAAGTTGGGTGGCACAACAAAGGCTCCCTTAATTCCACTTCCACTGGTTGGTGTTCTCCTTGAGAGGGTAGGTATTGACATTGTTGGTCCCTTGAACCCACCAGCTGCATCTGGGCACAGTTATATACTATTGGTGGTGGGCCATGCCACTAGGTACCCAGTGACCATTCCCCTTACAACCACTACAGCGCATGTAGTGGCTAGGGCCCTCCTGGGAATCTTTTCAAGAGTGGGTTTTCCCAAGGAGGTCTTAACAGACAGAGGTACAAACTTTGTGTCTAATTATATTACTACCATGAGGAAAGAGTGGAGTGAACTAAAAGTTCACCACACCCTACCATCCACAGAGCAATGGGCTTGTTGAAAGATTCAACAAGACTCTTAAGGGTATGATCATGGGGCGCACACAAAAGCTTAGGTGAAAATGGGATGTCTGATTACCCTGTCTTCTCTTTGTATACGGAGAGGTTCCTCAGAAGGGGTTGGCTACAACCCACTTGAGCTTCTGTTTGGACATCCAGTTAGGGGTCCCTTGTGAAGGAAGGATAGGAGCAATCTCTCTAGCCTCCTAAACAGGACATTGTGGACTATGTCCTAGGCCTGCCTTCATGCATGGCTGAGTACATGAAGGCCAGCAAAAACCTGGAGGCCAGCCAAGAACTTCAAAAAGCTTGGCATGACCAAAAGGCGGCCTTGACTGTCTACCTGCCAGGTCAGAAAGTATGGGTGTTATTCTGTGGCCCCCGCAGCTCTCCAGGACAACTGGAGTGGCCCCCACACCATTCTTCAACAAAAAGGTGAGATCACCTACATGGTAGACCTAGGCACTCTAAGAAGTCCCCATAGGGTACTTCATGTGAATCGCCTAAAACCTTTTGTTGACAGGGGTGACAAGGGTTTGCTCATGGCAACTGATGAGGGACAGTAGGAAGAGAGTGACCCTCTCCCTGATCTCCTCTCTCAGAACGATGATGATGATGGATCAGTAGATAGAGTAGTCTTGGCAGGCATCCTCACTGATTCGCCACAAACAGAATGCAGGCAAATCCTCAATCAAGACAGACACATGTTCTCCCTGACACCCAGTCAAACCACCTGGTGTACCCATGAAGTGGACACAGGTGACAGTCTGCCTGTGAAGAGTAAAATCTACAGGCAGCCTGACCATGTCGGGGATTGCATCAGGACAGAGGTTCAAAAGAACCTGGAATTGGGGGGCCATTGAGCCTTCAGATAGCCCCTGGGTGATTCCAGTAGTCCTTGTGCCAGAACCTCACACCAAAGGTGGAAAAAAAGAGATTTTTTGCGTGGACTAGTACAGAGGCCTCAATGCAGTCACTAGGACTCATTTCCATCCTATTCCAAGGGCGGATGAACTAATATATACTTTGGCCTCTGCCAAGTTTCTGAGTACATTTGACCTGATTGCTGGCTACTGGCATAATCCGATTAGCTGAGAATGCCAAGCCAAAGACAGGATTCTCAACCCTTAGTGGGCATTATCAATTTATTGTGATACCCTTTGGTCTGAAGAATGCACCTGCCACGTTTCAGAGGTTGGTGAACAAAGATCTTACAGGCCTGGAAGCCTATAGTGCAGCATATCTGGATGATATAGCTGCCTTTAGCTCCACCTGGGAGGATCACTTTGTCCACCTCAAATGTTCTGGAGGCCCTGCAAAAGGCAGGCCTCACTATCAACGCCACCAAGTGCCAGACAGGGCAGAGGAAGGTATTCTACTTGGGTCACCTGGTAGGTGGAGGCCAAGTACAACCATTGGAGAGCAAAATCCTGACCATTGTGGACTGGGTTGCTCCCACTATCCAGACTCGGGTCAGAGCTTTCATGGGCCTGACTGGGTATTACAGAAGATTTGTAAAGGGATATGGGTCCATTGTGATGCCTCTGAATGAATTGAAATCTAAGAAAATGCCCAAGAAAGTTCAGTGGATAGCACGCTGTCAAAAGGCATTTGATGACCTAAAGCAGGTCATGTGCACTGCTCCCATCATGCAAAGTCCAGACTTCCCCAAAACTTTAATTGTCCAGACAGATGCATCTGAGATAGGGGTAGGGCTGTGTTATAACAACTTAATGCAGAGGGCCAGGATCAAACGGTAGCTTTCATCAGCAGAAGGCTGGCCCCCAGGGAGAAACGTTGGTCAGCCATTGAGAGGGAGACGTTTGCTGTGGTCTGGGTCTAAAAGAAGCTGAGACCATACCGGTTTGGCACTCACTTCATTGTTCAGACAGACCATAAGTCCCACTAATGGCTCAAATAGATGAAGGGTAAAAATCCCAAACTTTGAGGAGGTCCATTTACCTACAGGGGATGGACTATACATAGACCTGGGAGTAACCATGCTAATGCAGATGGACTCCAGATATTTCCACTTGGAAAATGAAGACTCAACTGGGCAAGGCCAGTCTCATCTCTTATTTGTTTTGGGGGGGGGGGGGTTGTAGGAAAGTAGGATCTGCTTTTATGGATACTCCCACTTTTTGCTTGATGTAATGCTGTTTCTGACTGGTCTGACTGGGATCCTGCTAATCAGGACCCCAGTCTCTGTGCTTTCTCCCATAAATTGGTTTGGTGAGTACTTGGGTACATCCCTGATTGGACACTGGTGTAACCTTATCAGCCCCTAGTATATGGTACTAAGGTACCCAGGGAATAGGTACACCAGGGGTCTCCCATGGGCTGAAGCATGTATTATGCCGCCCATGGGAGACCACTCAATTTGTAACTACAGGCCTGCCATTGCAGCCTGTGTAAGTTGGTGCTAACAACACTTAAGAAAGATATAGGTTTACCTATATCTAAGGTTACTGCACTTAAAATCTATGTCACCCCCAAGGCAGGCCTTTCAATCCTGAAGGCAGGGTGCTTGGTTCTAAGTGTGAGGGTCCCCCTGCATGAGCAGGATACCCCTACAGCCTACGGAGTCCATTCTCCCGGGTTGTAAGTGAGACAGCTATATAACATATAGAGGGGCACCGTGTCATTATGCGATGACCATCTCGAAACTGGCTGTAATGAATCTTATGTTTGGGATCAAACATGTTGGAATCAAATACACCCATACCATAAATGGTGTGGGAGGTATGATTCCATCCACCGTAAAGCTCCTTTGGGTGGCCCTCAGTGCTCCCCAGTACCAGTCTTCCAGACCCAGACAGCAAGCTAGGGCTTCTGCCGGCCAGAGACATGTTTCTGCTGAGCTAAGCTCGGGCAAGGGAAGGCAAAACAATAGTTATCCTGTCACAGGGAGGTGTGACCACCTCCCAGAGAGGGTTTAGTGTATTGGGGCAGGTTGGGGGCACTTGCCAGCGCCATATTGTCCATGCATAGTCCAGCATGAACAAGTTCAGGGAGCCGTTGGCTCCTGCTCTGGCACAAAAATTAACAGGGGAGTATCCTCTCCCTTGTCCAGCCCCTCCTTAGGGATGACCCCTGGATCATTCCAACCCTTTCCTCAGGGTATTTAAGGGCTTACCTGTGGGTGGGTCCCTAGATTCATCATGGGACAAGATTCATTTCAGACATCACTTCTTCAATCGTCTTGGCACTCCAGACTTCACTGGACTGAGCTCTGGGAATCAAGGCTGCAACCAGGAAGACTCCTGCTGCTTGTGATCTCGTCACCCTGCTCCTCTGTCGCAACGTCCATGCCTGTGCACCTTACAGGAACCTTCCTAGGCCTTTGGACATCCAAGACATCTGAAGGAATCTCCCTTGAAGTGAAGGAGTTAGTTCCCTGCATCTGCTGGCACCGCAACTAAGCTGACCGGTCTGCTGATCCTGGGCTTCCATGGACTCTGAAAGGCTCAGCAACATAGATGGTGGTTCCTCACATCCCTCGAGGTAAGCCCTGTTCTCTAACCAAGTTTGAGGCCAGTTTCCCTCGTAGGAGCTGCAGGAACTGAAACCCTGCAAAGGCTTGTTGGCTTCCTTCCACCAAGATCTTTGCCCTCCTCACCACATCACTTGCACCGTGGGCCTGTATCTTTGGTGAGCAGCTCGAGGTCAGCTTGCGACTTCAGTGCCTCTGACCTGTGGGTCCTCTAGAGGGTCAACTTTCAATTCTTAAGGCTCCCCTGATTGCTCGGGGCCTGCCCTGACTCCATTGCTGATGGTGAGTCTCTTGGACCTTGCTGGTAATAACTTTGCACCTTCTTCAACTTCCACATTGGGTGTGCAGACAGAATATCGAGTTTAAAATATTGAGTTGTACAAATATAAAGTCGGAAATATTGTGGCTTAGAAATATCGACAGCAAGTATATCGTGGTCAAGAATATTGTATTAAGGTGAGTGACATGTTATATTTTTAGCAGTTATTAATTGTTTTTATTTGAATTTTCCATTTTTAGTTCCGTAGCAGGTTAAGGGTTTGTAGGGGAATAGGGTGGGAAGTAATTTAATTATATTAAATAAATTGATTATTTTTATTTATTAATATTTGTTTAATTGAGATGTTCTAGTGTTAAATGTGTAAATTAATTTATTATTGATTAATATTTGTTAATTGGGGGAGGAGCCTAGCGCGCAACCAAGATGGCCGCGTAGGTGCGAGGCTCCCGAGGACCTCCACGACCTCCTGAATTAATCCTGGCTATATCCTGTCCTTGTTGAGGGGACTGTATCGGTGAACCCGAGCTGAGGCGCCACCCGTTTTTCGTTTTCGAATCGGACCCCGGACACCGGTGGGAGCACCGATTGAAGGTTGCGGCCTTCTCCGCGCTGGCCCCCCGGATTGGAGTAGTGGGGCGATCCGGGGACAAAGCGAACAACAGCGGCGGGCAGGGCTGGGCGACTCGCGTATCCCGCGCTTTCACTTTCGCTTTTGCGCCCTCCTTGCCCTCAAGCGAGGTAGGGTTGCGGAGCGGGGTGCGGTGGTGTGGCCTTGTCCAGGTGCCCGGCTGACCCGCCGGCTGTGAGTCGTCCTGCGGTCCAGTGGTCGCCCTCCCCCCCCGGAACCCGTGAACTGGTTTATCGGCCCTTTCGAGGAGATTGGCACGACGGTGGGAGAGCAGGCATGTCCACCAAACAAGATGGCGACCGGGCGAAGGTGAAGACGACCCGCCGTGGCCCGGCGCATCAATCCAACAGTATGGACCGCTACACCCTCCAGAAGGGATCTCCGGAGGCATCGCGCACATCCCCGGCGGGCCCGACGGAGGCGTCTGCTCAGCCGGTGGATCTGACCCTCCGGGACGTCATGGGCGCCATCGCAGAGATGAAGGCCTCGGTGGACCAGCGCTTCGACACCCTGGCGCAAAAGATAGACTCGGTCCTTGTGGATGTGAGCCTTGTGAGGGCTGACTTGTCCAAAACCAACGACCGGGTCGATTCCCTGGCCCACACCACAACGAGCCTCACGACAGACGTGGTGGCCCTCCAAAAGGAGGTGCGCCGGCTTGGCCAGGCGAGCGCCCTGATGGACCGGCGACTGGAGGATTCCGAGGGTCGGGCCCGGAGGAATAACATTCGCATTGTGGGGGTGCCGGAGGGACGAGAGGCGGAGGCGGCAGATCTTTTTGTGGAAGAATTGATCCTTACCCATCTCCAGCCCCGGGGGCTGAGTAAGCTTTTTGCGGTGGAACGTGCTCACCGGGTCCCTGGGGGCAGACCTAAGGCCGGTGCCCCGCCGCGGCCTCTCATTGCCCGGATTTTTAACTTTCGGGACAGAGACGCTATCCTGCAGACCTCCAGGCAACAGGGACCGGTCAAGCTTGATAACATGGATGTGCATTTCTACCCAGACTTTACTCTGGCGGTCCAAAAACAGAGACTGAGTTTTCTCGGAGTTAAACGTCGCCTACGGGACCTGAACCTTAAGTACTCAATGCTTTTTCCAGCTAAGCTAAGGGTGGAGGTGGATGGTCGCACGCACTTTTTTGACCGACCCGAGGCGGCTGGGGACTGGTTGGACACTCTGCCTGGAGATCGGGGCCGAGGGGGTGGGGGGGGTGCGGTTGGCGGGGAGGGCCCGCCGGATCAGAACTGAGGGGTGAATAATAGGCCTTGCTCTGGACAACATTCCTTTACCATTTACTGATCGTGTATGTTCCCCTCCTATGGAGGTCGTGCGGGGTCTGTTGGGGGCTTCCCTCCTCCTCTGGGGGACTAGTTAGTTTTTCATCTATGGGGCGACAGGCACACTGCACTTTGGGGGGGCTGTCTGGGCTCATGCAGGGGTGCAGGGAGGGGGGAGTTCTGTTGGGATGGGGGGGTGGGGGGGGTGTGTTGTTTGTTTGCACCGCAAGGCAAGCCCTTTACTGTATTGTTGCTCTCGAGATGCTCTGTGGGGGACGACTGATTGCTTCTACGTATGATGGGGGGTAGGGATTTGACTGTGTTGTCATGGAATGTTAACGGCCTGGGGGACAGGATTAAGCGTGGTGTGGTCCTGCAGTACCTGAAACGTATTTCACCAGATGTTATCTTCCTGCAGGAGACACACCTTATAGGTAACTCCTTTCATGCCATGAATCGGCGGGGCTATCGTTTGGTGGCCCACTCGGGCTTCACCTCGGGCTCGCGGGGGGTGGGTATCATGATCAAGAACTCGCTCCCGTTGGAGATTGATGAGGTGCGCCATGATGAGAGGGGACGCTACACTGTTCTGGTGGGTAGAATGGAGGGTAGAGTGTTTGTTTTTATATCAGTGTACGTCCCGCCTGGGTTACAATCTACTACATTTGCGGACCTGGGGCGCCTCCTCCTAGACCTTCCGGGTGGCCTGCTGGTGGTTGGGGGGGACTTCAATGCGGTAGCTTCTGGGTCTATGGATCGTCATCCCCCTAGGGACCTCCCCCGGGCACAGGCGTGGCTGTCCGGCCTTTTAGATACATTGGGCCTGGTGGATTGCTGGCGACTAAAGCATCCCGCACAGCGGCAATACACCTTCCACTCGGGTGCCCATGGTAGCCTCTCGCGGCTTGATTACATCCTTGTCCCGGCGGCCTATGCTGGGAGGGTGGGAGAGGTGTGCCATCTGGCGCGGGGTATTTCAGATCACTCCCCATTACTGTTACATTTCGATGTCTTCCCGAGGGGGGAGGGCAGGGTGGCTCCAATCAATGCTTGGTACTCGCGCGACCCCACTATTCGTGCCGACTTGATCAAATCCTTACAGCGATACTTTGATGAGAATGTGGGGTCTGTCCCTTCGGCCATCTCCCTGTGGGAGGCTTTTAAGGTAGTTCTCAGAGGGGAGGCCCTCTCCTTTATCTCCCATGCCCGGAGGCGCGAGCGGGAGGAAGTAACCCGGGTGGAGGCCGAAATTGCGGAACTAGAGGGTGCCCTGGGGAGCGGGGTAACGGACGCCAAGTTGCTTGTTCTGCACCTCAAGCAGGCGGCCTATAGGGCCCTCGTCACGGAGGCGGCCAGGGGCCTCAGTAGAAAGCAACAGGGGCGACTGTATGATGTGGGTGATAAGGCTGGTAAATTGATTGCGTGGTTGGACAAGAGGGAGAGAGCGAGTCGTGTGGTTCCTTTGATTGAGGGGATGGATGGTGTGCGTGTCACCGAGCCGGAAGCCATTGTCTCCTGCTTCGCGGATTACTTCCGCGAGGTGTACTCCCCGGTTTCTCCCTGCTCGGAGGAAGATTCCCATGCCCTGCTTCGGGACATCGCGCTGCCCTCCCTTACGGTGGAGGACAGGGATTTGCTGGACGCTCCTCCCACCTCGGACGAAATTGCCCTGGCTATTCGCTCGGTCGCATCCGGCAAGGCCATGGGCCCCAATGGTATCCCCATCGAGCTTTACAAGCTGCGACCGGATGTACTGGCGCCCCACCTGCGCGCGATGTTCCTGGCGGCCCACTCGCAGGGTTCCCTCCCGCCGGACCAGCGTCTGGCCACAATCGTGGTGATCCACAAGGAGGGGAGACCCCGTGAGCGGGTTACATCCTATAGGCCTATCTCGCTCTTGAACGCGGAGCCCAAAATCCTCGCCAAGGTGCTGGCCAACCGGCTGGTCGGCGTGGTGGGCGATTTGGTCCACCAAGACCAATCTGGCTTTATACCCCATCGCAACACGGCTCTTAATCTGCGACGCTTGCACGGGGTGCTCGCGCGTGTCCCGTTTGTGCGGGAGCCGGCCATCTTGGCGTCCTTAGACGCCACCATGGCGTTTGACACGCTTGAATGGCCATACATCTGGGCGATGCTGGCGAAATTTGGATTCGGACCGGGATTCATTAGCTGGGTCAAATTGTTGTATTCGGGCCTATTGGCGCAGGTGGTGGTGAATGGGCGAGTCTCGGCCCCATTCGCGCTGGGGCGGGGCACGCGTCAGGGTTGCCCCTTGTCGCCGCTCCTGTTTGCACTGGCCTTGGAGCCCTTGGCGGAGTGGCTGCGGTGGCACCCCTCTATCCGTGGTCTCCGCTGGACCCCCGAGCATGAGGACCGCGTGTCCCTCTACGCCGATGATATCCTCTTGTATCTCGCCTCCCCGCGTAACTCGCTGATTGTCCTGGTTGATGTTTTGCGCTCCTTCGGTCGTAACTCAGGCCTTGTCATCAACTGGGCGAAATCCTGCGTATATGTGCTTTCCGGGGAGGCTCCGGCCCTACCACGGGACTGCCCGATCCAGATTGCCTCCCAGGGGTTCCGGTACCTGGGTATATATATTACTCTAGACCCGGAGGCCCGCTACGAGCGGAACTTGCTACCCCCCCTCCAGCGCTTGAAGGAGGACGTTGTGCGTTGGCGGCGTCTTCCGCTTTCGCCGCTTGGCCGAGCGGCCTTGTTTAAGATGATGTCCTTGCCGCGCTTTCTGTACGCGCTCCAGAACACTATGGACTTGGTTCCGGCGCGCTACTTCCGTGAAGTGGAGAGCCTGCAGCGGCGCCTGTTCTGGGACGGGAGGCCGCGTATTGCTCTGGCTAAATTGACGCTCCCGTGGTACGATGGGGGGGTTGCCCTCCCGGACATTAAACGGTATTACTGGGCCTCCCAGCTAGCTGCAATTAATCATGGCCTTTACGGGCCCGCCCTGAACCCGGCATTTGAAATGGACAAGATGCTCCTGCCCGGTGGCGATTACAATCGAGCGCTCTACTCTGGCGCGCCCGACTCCCGTCTGACGGGACCGACGCGTGTCATGGTGCGTGTCTGGCACGCGGCTAATGCAGCTATGGGGTGGAAGGACCGTTTGACCCGGGCGTCACCGCTATATGCGTCTGAGAGGTTGGGCTCCCTGTGGACATCGAAGGGCTTCGAGAAGTGGGACACGATCGGAATCAGCACAGTGGGAGATCTCTGGACGAGGGGGGGATTCAAAACTTTTGAGACGCTGCAGACGGAGTTTCAGCTGCAAGGCAGTGAGTACTTTCAAGTCCGCCATGCGCTGGGCTCCGTCTTCCCTGATGTCGCGTCCATTCCGGAGTCTTCCCCCCTGGAGGACAGAGTGCTGGATGGCCATGTCCCAGACAGCACGATCTCCCTTATATATAAAAAACTGATCAACGACAGATCGTGCCTGCTGACTAGTCTCCGCGAGGCCTGGGTTGCCGACGGGCTGGAACTGGACGACGAGGACTGGATTTCCGCGGTGGCCTCTCCGAAGGAGGTGGCCATCCCGGCTCGCCTTCGCTTCGTCCAGCTTAAGATCCTCCACCGGGTTTACGTGACGGGGCCAAGGCTTCTACGTATGGGCTTTGCTGGTGACGGATTGTGTAAGCGTGGCTGTGGTGCCTTGGCAACTTTCATGCATATTCTGTGGGAGTGCCCAAAGGTGGAGCGATTCTGGCGTGGTGTGCATGAGGTCCTGCGTGTGGTGACGCGTGTCGCGCTGTTGCCTGAAGCGAGGAGATGCTTGCTGAATGTGTGGGAACCAAATGACTATTCGGTCCCGCAGACGCGGTGGGTGACTCTGGGATACATGATAGCTAAGCGTGACATTGCTCAATTGTGGGGATCCCAGAGGCCCCCGGCGGTGTTGGCCTGGAAAGAACATATGGATTGGTGTATGTTTCGTGAAAAGGTAGTGTATGTGGCGAGGGGTAAGCCTGGGGCGTGGGTGAAAATCTGGGGCCCCTGGAACGCCTATCGCGGGGGTATTTGTGAGCCGCCACTGCTACCGGCTGCCTCACCAGCTCCGTCCCCCTAGCCGACCCCCTCCCTCAGCCGTGGGCATGTGGTTCCCCAGTCCCTGATCTATTCCCATTCCCCTCTTCAGAGTTTGGCTGCTGGTTGGGATCCCCCACTTAAGGAGCACGTGCCGTCACTTTGGATGGCGGGTTGCCTTGCGGGTGTGGTTTTTTGTGTTGTTCTGTTTTGAAAAAAGGAAACCGTATTGTGGGCTTGGAGTCATGTGGCCTGCGCAATTGATATCTCCTGATTTACCAATCTGCACCGCCAAGAGACTCTTACTGTAGGTATGTCATATGCTTCTGCCACTCTAGCGGCCGCCGGATGGTTGTAGGCCCATACTTGTAACCTTTTTAAAATGCAATAAACGGTTTCAAAAAAAAAAAAAAAATATTTGTTAATTATTTAATTCATAATTATTGTGATTATGTAATAAATTTGTAGGTGTTTTTGTGTTTATAGGTGAAAGGTTGGGAAGTAATTTATTTTTAATTGATGAATTAATAGTTGGTTGTTAATTTTAATTAATTAAGGTAATTGTGTAACTTTAGGTATTCATAGGGGTAATGGATGGGAAGCAATTTGTGGTTAATTTATATATAGTTGTTAATTATTTCATATTTATTTTGGGTCATTGTTTATTTTCTGTGTTTTTACTTTTATTGGGGTAAAGGGTGGGTATTAATTAGTTTTTAATTATGTTATAATTGGTTGTTATTAATAGTTTTGAATTTAAAAATAAAATGTAAATATTTTATTATTTTATAGGTTAATTTAGGTGTGTGTTGTGGACATTATAGTGTTGAAGTGTGTGTAGTTAATGTTATTTAAAAAAAAAGCTTGAATTGATTATTAATTATGGAAGTAAAGTTAATTTAAAATGTTGAAGTGTCTTATTAGTGTGGTATTATAGGGTAGAAAAAATAATAAATGCATTTGTTTTTAATTAATGTTTTTGTTTGTAAATATGTTCTAGTTCAAAAGAATATTTTTTAATGTATTTATTATTTAATTTTATATAATATTTGTAGGTATGTTTGTAATTAATATAATATGTTTTCTTTTTATATATTATATTTTTTTCAATTTTAAAAATATTTATTTTTATGTTTCTTAACTTTTAATATTTGTATTTTATTTGTTGGAGTGTGAATAGTAATGTTTTCTTCTCCGCTATCCAACACTTTCCCTACTGTTGCACTCATTGGAGTGGGAATAGTAAATTTTACCCCTCCGCTATCCAAGACTTTCTCTACTGTTGCAGTCACCGCGGTAGGAATAAACATTTTTACCCTTCAGCTATCCAACAGTTTCCCTACTGTTGCACTCACTGGAGTGGGGCTAGTAATTTTTACCCCTCCGCTATCCAAGACTTTCCCTACTGTTGCAGTCACCGCGGTAGGAATACAATTTTTACCCTTCAGCTATCAAACACTTTCCCTACTGTTGCACTCACTGGAGTGGGAATAGTAAATTTTACCCCTCCGCTATCCAACACTTTTCCTACGGCTGCACACATTGGAGGGGAAATAGTAATTTTTGTCCCTCTGCTATCCAACACTCTCCCTACTGTTGCACTGACTGTATTGTGAAATTGAGGGTAAAATATTTTTTTTATAGCTTAATGTTTTAGTTTATAATCTATCTTAAGCCCCACGACGCTTCCCAGCTGAGTGGTCGCTCCCTTTGGCTCCGGTATCGTTGTGTAACGCTTCTTGCTGGAAACTGTGTGAAATTAATTGCCTGCTGTGCGCTTTGTATGCCGCTTTGCATATTTCATTATTAAGATTGCCAGCGCGACTTTCCTGCTCTTTTAGTGTATTCCCCCAAGCGCCCTCCATTTTGTTGTTGTTGTCCTCCTACTTAGCCCGCCCCGCCTCCCAGCTGAGCCGCCCTCGCCCCTCCCCCCACCCTCCTTATATGACAACCGTTCCCGCGCGCAGCGTTCACGCGCAGCGACCGCGCCCAATCCGCGCCGAAGGTGCGCCAAAGGTAAGCCCTCTACGCCCGTCCGCGCCTGGACCGCGCCCAGCGCCAGACCCCCTGGCCCTTGTACCCCCCACCCCTCCCGCATCACTTACGATGCCACCACCCTCCTAGCCCTTAACCCCGGTCGCGCCCCCAACTGCGTCCAAGCCGCTCCCGGACACACCCATGGACCTTTCTCCTGCTACTCCTGCAAATTCAGCGGCACCGACAACATCTCCGCTACGACCACACCACAAATTCCCGACCCCAATCACCTACAATGCATCCTTCTCAACACCCGATCGATCCACAGGCACGCCATTGACCTATGGAATCTACTAGACACCATCTCTCCGGACGTCGCCTTCCTAACAGAAACATGGATGAACGCTTCCTCCGCCCCAGACATCACCATTGCCATCCCTGAAGATTATAAGATCACACGCAAAGACCGTACCGGCCACACAGGAGGAGGAATCGCTATCGTCCATAAAAAATCAATCCGCATCTCAACCAGCTCTGACACCAACCTCGCCAACTCCGAACACCTTCACTTCCAGATCCACATCGACCCCAAGACCACACTCAGAGGCACCCTCCTCTACAGACCACCAGGACCCCGCGCAAAATTCAGTGAAGAAATCACGGACTTCATCACTCCACACGCGCTCCCCTCCAAAGACTACATTCTTCTGGGAGACCTCAACTTTCACCTTGAAAAGATCAACGACCGCAACACCACCACCCTCTTGGACAACCTCGCCAACCTCGGACTTAAACAACTGGTCACTTCCCCCACCCACATCGCAGGCCACACACTCGACCCCATCTTCACCTCCAGCAAACATGTCTCCTTCAACTACACTACGGATCTCCTCTGGACTGACCACAGCTGCGTTCACTTCACCTACAACAAGCCAAAACCCACCAACCACCTCCAACCAACTCTGCAAAGAAACTGGAACAAAATCACCATCGACCAGATCTCCTCATCGCTCCTTCTAAACACCGCAGCCCACTCTTCTAACCCAAACCAAGCCGCCGCCAACTTCACCCTTTGGTTATCCAACACCGCCGACACCTTAGCACCACTGAAAAAACGACAAATCAAACTTGGCAGCAAGAAGGCCTCATGGTTCAACGATGATCTTAAGAAATCCAAGAAACTCTGCCGCTCCCTCAAAAAGGCCTGGAAAAAAGACCCAACCACTAGCACCAAGGACGCCTTCAAAAACGCCACCCGCACACACCACCAATTAATCCGAAAGGCCAAGAAAACAGCATTCAAGGATCGACTTGACAACAGCGCCCACAACAGCAAGGAACTTTTCAACATCGTCAAGGAGTTTACCAATCCCTCGGCCAACTCCAACGACATCACCCCCTCTCAAACCCTCTGCGACTCCCTAGCCTCATTCTTCCACAACAAAATTGCAGACATCCACAACAGCTTCGACAACCAACCCGGAGACCAACCCACCGAACCATATGCCGAACATTCTCCCCCCTTGGACACCCTTAACGACTGGAACCCAATCTCCACTGAGGACACCATCCGCCTGATGAACTCCATCCACTCAGGATCCCCCACAGACCCATGTCCTCACCACATCTTCAACAAAGCAGACTCCGTCATAGCACCACACCTCCGAGACGTCATCAACTGCTCCTTCAACTCCGCCACCTTCCCGGAAAAATGGAAACACGCTGAACTCACCGCCCTTCTGAAAAAACCCACAGCGGACCCCACCGAACTCAAAAATTACCGCCCCATTTCGCTCCTTCCATTCCCGGCCAAAGTAATCGAGAAAGCTGTCAACAACCAGCTCGCCGCTTTTCTCGAAGCCAACAAATCCCTCGACTCCTCACAGTCCGGCTTCCGAGCAAAACACAGCACTGAGACCGCCCTCATCGCAGCAACAGACGACATTCGAACTCTACTGGACAATGGAGACACAGTCGCCCTCATCCTCCTCGACCTCTCTGCAGCCTTCGACACAGTCTGCCACAGCACCCTTTTACAACGCCTCAGAAATATCGGAATACAAGGAAAAGCACTTGAATGGATCACCTCGTTCCTCACCGGTAGAACCCAGAGAGTCCGCCTTCCACCATTCAAGTCCGAGGCCACTGAAGTCATCTGTGGCGTACCACAAGGATCCTCACTCAGTCCCACCCTCTTCAACGTATACATGAGTCCCCTCGCGACCATCGCCCGCCAACACAACCTCAACATCATCTCCTACGCGGATGACACTCAACTGATCCTTTCTCTCACCAATGACCCCAGCACCGCCAAAACTAACCTACACGAAGGAATGAAAGAAGTTGCCGAATGGATGAAACACAGCCGTCTGAAACTGAACTCAGATAAAACAGAAGTCCTCATCTTAGGTACTTCCCCCTCTGCTTGGGACGACTCCTGGTGGCCGGAAGCTCTTGGAAAAGCACCCATCCCAACAGACCACGCACGGAACCTAGGCGTTATCCTGGATTCTTCACTCTCAATGTACAGACAAGTCAACGCCGTATCCTCATCCTGCTTCAACATTCTTCGCATGCTCAAAAAAACATTTCGCTGGATCCCCACCGAAACCAGAAAAACAGTCACCCATGCTCTGGTCACGAGCCGACTGGACTACGGAAACACCCTCTACGCAGGTACTACCGCTAAACTCCAGAAGAAACTCCAACGAATCCAAAACGCCTCAGCCAGGATCATATTAGACATCCCGAGCAACGAACACATCTCTGGTCACCTGAAAGACCTCCACTGGCTACCCGTCAATAAGAGGATCACTTTCCGACTGCTAACCCACGCACACAAATCACTCTACGACATCGGACCAGAATGCCTCAACTCACGACTGTCCTTCTACACCCCCTCCCGCCAACTACGTTCTTCCAGCCAAGCCCTCGCCACTGTACCTCGCATCAACAAGACCACAATGGGAGGCAGATCCTTCTCATACCTGGCTGCTAAAACATGGAACTCACTCCCCACTTACCTTCGCCTTACCCAGAACCACCTAGCATTCAGAAAGCAACTTAAAACGTGGATATTTGACAAGTAATCCTCCTCCCCTCCCTAAGCGCCTTGAGACCCTCCGGGTATGTAGTGCGCTATATAAATTCTTTGACTTGACTTGACTTGACTTTATTTAATGTGTTCATGGCCCCCTTGGCGCTGTTGGCAGAACAATCCGGCGCCAAAGTCATATCTTATGCCGATGATGCACAATTGTTGTTCACGTGCAGTAAGGATGAGGCCCTGAATGGGAATGAGATAAACACCTGCCTGTCAGCAGTATTTGAGTGGTTTAAACATAATCAACTACTGTGACATTCTGAAAAATCTGAAATTATCTTTTTTGGTCGCAATCCGGGGGATGAGTGGCATAAATGGTGGCCACAGAATATGTCCCCTCCTGCTAATTTAGCCACAACTGTTAAGAATCTCGGGGTGAAAATGGACACAGACATGTCCATGAAGTCCCAGGTCCAGACTGTGGCGGGCACATGCTTTGGCCTACTGAAAATGTTGAGAAACTTCCTCCCACTACTCCCGGTTTCCCATAGGAAAACAGTAGTCCAAGCACTGATTTTGTCCCGACTCGATTATGTGAATGTTCTTTATGTCGGTTGTCCTGACAATCTTCTTGGCTGTCTACAGGTGGTGCAAAACGCCGCGTCAAGAGCCATACTTATGGTGGACCTCAGGACTCGCATGACCCCTCACCTGAAGTCCTTGCATTGACTTTCGGTACGAAAGAGGACAAATTTGAAAGCCTTTGTGCTGGCTTATAAGGCCTTTCATAATATTGGGGCCTTATATCTGAGAATCCGATGCCAGCACTATGTTCCATCCAGAAGTCTGAGGTCTTCGAATCAGTTGCTCTCGCTGATCAGTAGGTTCTCCCGCTCTCGCCTGAGCGGGCGTTCCTTCCAGGTGGTAGCCTCTCGGCTCTGGAATAACCTGCCGCCAGCCTTGCATCCGCTTTAGACGCGGTTTAAAAACGTGTCTTTTTTCAAAATAGGTCAGCAACCCTGGGGCTGCCTGCACTGCTCTGTCACTGGTTCTCTTTCCCAGCGCCAGGACACTCCAGGGAGTAACCGTGCGCTTTCCAAGTACCTAGTAACATGGATTGTTTTTTTTATATTTGAAATCTTTGATCTATATTTTCTATTTTTTATATAAGTGTAAACTTTTAACAAAATATAAAAATAATAGTTTATTAACTGTTTTAAAGTAAATATATTTGTATAAATAATTAGGTTTGTTCGTATCTTTTTTTATAAATGTTCTATTTTATTAAAATGTATATTAAATGTTATTTTGTTAAACTTAAATTTATTATTTAATATATTAGATTTTATATTTAAAAAGTTGACATTTTATACATTGATGTTTTTTACATCAATATTTATTACATCGGTGTTGTGTCAGTGAAACTCCACATTGGTTGCAGTTGCCAAGGCTTGTAGGTGCTCCCGTAGACCCCTCAACTCTAGACATCCGTCATGTGACAACTTCTGCATTGCTCCTGGTCTTCCACAACTCTACATCGGTGGGCATTCATCTTCCGTGCCTCCTGGTCACTCCTGAGTGGCATAGGCTCTGTCCCCTCTGCTTGCAGGTTCTTCACATCTTGAATCCACCTTTGGGTTCCACCGGACACATTCCCCTTCACCAGCAGCATCTTCCTGAAGTCCTCCATTGAGTTCAACGGTGGCTTGTGACGCCACTTCACACCTATGCACCCGGCTTAACTGGTGCAGGTTTCCAGGATCCTAAGGTATCCATGGGTGAGGTGGCTCTCCAACCTTCTGTCTTCCACAGGGTTTCTTCAGGGTCCACTGGGAAGAGTTCTTCTTTAAAATTGCAACCACGACTTACCAATTGACTTGCATTGGTCCTGCGGTCATGTTCCCACTCTGCACATGGCCTCCATGGGGCTCCTGGTTACGTACCTCGGATGGTTTCTTGGGTCCCTGGTACTTCTACATCTTCTGGGTATAGTCTTGAGTTGTGGTTCACATACCACTATTTAAGTATATGGTTTGGTCTCCCCCTGAGGACCACTATGTATTGCGTGCTACTTACCTATTTCTATTGAAAAGTATTGTGTGCATTGTGCATATATCCAGCTAGGAGATAATTGTATGTGTTAGTGAGTGTCTTTATTATAAATATTTTTATAAATACTCTGTGTGGTTCTTTTTCACTTATTCTTTACCTATAAGATTATGTTCTGGTAAAACAAGCTGCTATACACTGGACTAAGCCTGAAGGCTGCTCTCCACAGCTACCACTTAGAGAGCTTTCTAAGGTTGTCTAAGACCACTAAAATCACCAGAAGGGTCGTCTAAATTGGTGCAAGGTGCCCACTTACATAAGTGTACACCATATACCAAGCCAGCTTCTCACAAGGGGTCATCATTTTTCATAAGAAAATGACTTTTTTTGGACTGTACAAAAAAATGATTCAAAATGTCAACGGTATCACACCTCATGAAAATGACTTTAATACACTTTTTTTAGTTCCAAAAGTGACGATTCACATCCGACAGTCATTAACAATCGAAAGATTAAACTTTAAAAAAAAAGTCACAATTGCTTACATTTCGGAGAAAGTTCCTCCGGTCCCTGGTCATCGTTCTTTCATTAGAAAATGTTTTTTTGGACTGAAGAAAAAATTATTCAAAATGTCAACTGTATCGTGCCTCATGCTGAATAACCACTTTTTTTTAGGCCTCCCAATGACCAAAATTGCAATGTTTATAGACTTTTCTCCTAATCAGAAGCTTGTATTTTATTCGATTTTGAGCATGAAATTGACTCTAAACACAATTTTAGTTCCAAAAGTGATGACTCGCATCCGACAGTCATTTACAGTCGAAAGATTAAACATTTAAAAAAATCACCATTTTTATGAACATTCGGAGAAAGTTCCACAGATCGGGGTCATAGTTTTTCATCAGAAATTGGATTATTTTGGTCTGTATAAAAAATTATTCAAAATGTCAATTGTATCGTGCCTCATGTTGAATAACCACTTTTTAAGGTCTCCCAGTGACTAAAATTGTCATTTCTATAGACCTGTTCTACTACTCAGAACCTTAATTTTGCCTAATTTCGAGCATGAAAATGACTTTAAAAACGCTTATTGTAGTTCCAAAAGTGATGATTCACATAACAGTCATTTACAGTCGAAAGGTTAAACAGTGAATAAGCCCACTAATGACCATTTGTAGAAAGTTCCACAGGTCCAGGGTTATCGTTTTTTATCAGAAATGTAATTTTTTAGACTGAACAAAAAATGATTCAAAATGTCAATTGTATTGCGCCTCATGTTGAATAACCACTTTTTTAGGCCTGCAACTTCCGCATGCCTTTCGGTGGCGGCAATGCCGCCACGGAAAGGCTGCTTCCCGCTGCCTTCCTAATATGGATGGCGGTGTACACCGCCACCATATCAGGCTCCTTTTCCCGCCCGGTCACCTGTGACCTTCGGAAAACCGGCGGACGGTCTTTCTGTCCGCCGGGATCCCCCCGGCATACTAATATGGCAGGGGGGGAAATGGGTGGCGGGCGGGGTGTGTTGTAGGGCAGATCGCCACCGCAATGCTGGTGGTGGCGATCCGCCCTGCATCCTAATCGACCCCTTAATATTAAAAAATCACCATTAAGGACCATTCGGAGAAAGTTCCAGAGGTCCGGCCGAGTTGTTTTTTTTTTTTTTTGATCAGAAATTTGATTTTTTTGACTATACAAAAAATGATTCAAAATGTCAATTGTATCGTGCCTCATGTTGAATAACCTCTTTTTAAGGCCCCCTAGTGACCAAAATTGCCATTTTTATAGTCTTTTCCTCCTAATCAGAACAATGATTCTGCCTGTTTTTGAGCATGAAAATGACTAATCACAGTAATATTAGTTCCAAAAGTGATGATTCACATCAGGGTGCCGATCACGATCCTGTAAAAACCGGGTACGAACCGTCGGACGGAGCATATTCTCCGTCCGACGCGTACCCGGTCGGAACCATATACAAACATGGAATTACGATTCGCACGGAAACACCATTTCCTTACGAATCGTACAAAACCCCGACCGACGAAAATAAACGTACAAATGCGATCCGGGAAAGCGCCGACGTGACGTCGGGATGCACGCAGCCTGCCATTCACGAACCAGGAATTACGATTCGCACCAACGTCATCCCGCACGGTGAATATTTTCCGGCTGCCAAAAACTGCCGGGAAATCAGGATGACGCGAACAAGGAGTACCGGTACGCGACGGACAGACAGGACGACGCGAACAAGGAGTACCTGTACGCGACGGACAGACATGGACCCGAGCCTACGTGTCATCCCGGCCCTCATAGCAGTCGACCTCCTCTACAGGTTACGACGTAGACGCCGCAGAAGGTCAGAACAACAAAGGGAGGGGGGAAAGGGGGGGGGGTGGCAGGACCAGGGCAGGCCACAAAACCCCCACAAGTCACACAGCACACATGCCCTGGACATACCTGTCCCTCAGGCCCTGGTCACTACGAGGGGGTGGGGGCGTGTCCAGCTAAACCAGCGACCGCCACAACGGAAGTTCTTGATGACGCGAACCGGCAACACAACCAGACAGGTTCGTCCCGTACCCACGCCTTAAGAGCGTGGGTACGAGTCGTACCACGCCCACACCTATGTCACCCCAACAATGGCGGGACGGCTCGTACCCACGTGGCAAAGGCCTGGGGACGGCCCGCACAAGCATTCCACAGCGTGGGTACGGATATGTACGGACAGTACCCCCACCCGCGTACGCATGGAGCGTACCCCCCACCCAACAGTGTAAGTACGACACGTACCCTCACCCGCGTATGCATGGAGCGTACCCCCACCCCAACAGTGTAAGTACGACACGTACCCCCACCCGCGTATGCATGGAGCGTACCCCCCACCCCAACAGTGTAAGTACGACACGTACCCCCACCCGCGTATGCATGAAGCGTACCCCCCACCCCAACAGTGTAAGTACGACACGTACCCCCACCCGCGTATGCATGGAGCGTACCCCCCACCCCAACAGTGTAAGTACGACACGTACCCCCACCCGCGTATGCAAGGAGCGTACCCCCCATGCCAACAGTGTAAGTACGACACATACCCACACCCGCGTATGCATGGAGCGTACCCCCCATGCCAACAGTGTAAGTACGACACGTACCCACACCCGCGTATGCATGGAGCGTACCCCCACCCCAACAGTGTAAGTACGACACGTACCCCCACCCGCGTATGCAAGGAGCGTACCCCCCATGCCAACAGTGTAAGTACGACACGTACCCCCACCCGCGTACGTATGGAGCGTACCCCCCACCCCAACAGTGTAAGTACGACACGTACCCCCACCCGCGTATGCAAGGAGTGTACACCCCATGCCAACAGTGTAAGTACGACACGTACCCCCACCCGCGTATGCAAGGAGCGTACCCCCCATGCCAACAGTGTAAGTATGACACGTACCCCCACCCGCGTATGCGTGGAGCATACCCCCACCCCAACAGTGTAAGTACGACACGTACCCCCACCCGCGTATGCAAGGAGCGTACCCCCACCCCAACAGTGTAAGTACGACACGTACCCCCACCTCGTATGCATGGAGCGAACCCACACACGTGTATGTTCTAAGCGTACATAATGTGAAACAGGAGGGGTGTGAGCAGAGTCCTCCCAGCAGTGCCCAGACACAGGAGGGGTGGGTGCCTATCACTCCCAGCAGTGCCCAGACATGAGAGGGGTGTGTGCAGAGTCCTCCCAGCAGTGCCCAGAGACAGGGGGGGTGTGTGCAGAGTCCTCCCAGCAGTGCCCAGACACGGGAGGGGTGGGTGCCTTTCACTCCCAGCAGTGCCCAGACATGAGAGGGGTGTGTGCAGAGTCCTCCCAGCAGTGCCCAGAGACAGGAGGGGTGTGTGC
Source organism: Triturus cristatus (assembly GCF_964204655.1). Lineage (NCBI taxonomy): Eukaryota > Metazoa > Chordata > Amphibia > Caudata > Salamandridae > Triturus > Triturus cristatus. The sequence continues at coordinate 94,528 of NW_028188039.1, forward strand.
AGAGTCCTCCCAGCAGTGCCCAGAGACAGGAGGGGTGTGTGCAGAGTCCTCCCAGCAGTGCCCAGAGACAGGAGGGGTGTGTGCCTAACACTCCCAGCAGTGCCCAGAGACAGGAGGGGTGTGTGCAGAGTCCTCCCAGCAGTGCCCAGACACAGGAGGGGTGGGTGCCTATCACTCCCAGCAGTGCCCAGATATGAGAGGGGTGTGTGCAGAGTCCTCCCAGCAGTGCCCAGAGACAGGAGGGGTGTGTGCAGAGTCCTCCCAGCAGTGCCCAGAGACAGGAGGTGTGGGTGCCTAACACTCCCAGCAGTGCCCAGAGACAGGAGGGGTGTGTGCAGAGTCCTCCCAGCAGTGCCCAGAGACAGGAGGGGTGTGTGCAGAGTCCTCCCAGCAGTGCCCAGAGACAGGAGGGGTGTGTGCAGAGTCCTCCCAGCAGTGCCCAGAGACAGGAGGGGTGTGTGCCTAACACTCCCAGCAGTGCCCAGAGACAGGAGGGGTGGGTGCAGAGTCCTCCCAGCAGTGCCCAGACACAGGAGGGGTGGGTGCCTATCACTCCCAGCAGTGCCCAGACACAGGAGGGGTGGGTGCCTAACACTCCCAGCAGTGCCCAGAGACAGGAGGGGTGGGTGCAGAGTCCTCCCAGCAGTGCCCAGAGACAGGAGGGGTGGGTGCCTATCACTCCCAGCAGTGCCCAGACACAGGAGGGGTGGGTACAGAGTCCTCCCAGCAGTGCCCAGACACAGGAGGGGTGTGTGCCTATCACTCCCAGCAGTGCCCAGACACAGGAGGGGTGGGTGCAGAGTCCTCCCAGCAGTGCCCAGACACAGGAGGGGTGGGTGCAGAGTCCTCCCAGCAGTGCCCAGAGACAGGAGTGGTGGGTGCAGAGTCCTCCCAGCAGTGCCCAGAGACAGGAGGGGTGTGTGCAGAGTCCTCCCAGCAGTGCCCAGAGACAGGAGGGGTGGGCGCAGAGTCCTCCCAGCAGTGCCCAGAGACAGGAGGGGTGGGCGCAGAGTCCTCCCAGCAGTGCCCAGAGACAGGAGGGGTGGGTGCCTATCACTCCCAGCAGTGCCCAGACACAGGAGGGGTGGGTGCCTATCACTCCTAGCAGTGCCCAGACACAGGAGGGGTGTGTGCAGAGTCCTCCCAGCAGTGCCCAGAGACAGGAGGGGTGGGTGCAGAGTCCTCCCAGCAGTGCCCAGAGACAGGAGGGGTGGGTGCAGAGTCCTCCCAGCAGTGCCCAGAGACAGGAGGGGTGGGTGCAGAGTCCTCCCAGCAGTGCCCAGAGACAGAGGGGTGGGTGCCTATCACTCCCAGCAGTGCCCAGACACAGGAGGGGTGGGTGCAGAGTCCTCCCAGCAGTGCCCAGACACAGGAGGGGTGTGTGCCTATCACTCCCAGCAGTGCCCAGACACAGGAGGGGTGGGTGCAGAGTCCTCCCAGCAGTGCCCAGAGACAGGAGTGGTGGGTGCAGAGTCCTCCCAGCAGTGCCCAGAGACAGGAGGGGTGTGTGCAGAGTCCTCCCAGCTGTGCCCAGACACAGGAGGGGTGTGTGCAGAGTCCTCCCAGCAGTGCCCATGGAACGCAAAGGGTGGAGTAGCCACAGATACCATGCCCACAAATGTCAGTCAGGTGCACAAAGACCCTGCAGTACATGTACCACATGTGTGCGAGGCTGGGAGTATACGCATGCATAGCGCCGAAAAGAAAACATGTCCACATGAAGTCATGTCAATAGTCCACATACACAAGTACAATGACTACCAAGGATGCCACGAATGATGCAGGTGGAGACATCGCTCAGCATGCATGTGCAAAGTTGAAGGAGTCCATCACAGACCCAGCTAATGTACACACAGCTCAGCGCTAAATATTGGGAACACCCTGCAGGGAAGATGGCAGGGTACACAGAGGAAGGAATACACCTTGGGACAATTTCACCATGCAGCAACTGCATACATGAACAGAGAAACATAGCTAACACCGTGTGATGGCACACAGATACCAGGGTCCCCCCTATGACCAGCACACTACTACATTTCCCACACACCCAACACATGAACACCACCCACAACCATGTAGCAGCCCCACCAACAGCAATACCAGCAAAGCAGTAGTGTTCCAAGGGGAAAATAATAAATTGCTTTATTCAGCATGATCCAAAAAATCTTGTTGGTAGGAAGTTCAATATTTACAAAGCCCATAGGGCAGTCCTGAAGTCACAGCTGGATGGGGGACACAGTGGGATGCGTGTCCCCTAGCTTGCCTGCACAATTAGATTCCGTCGTCTTCCACAGGGGTGAGGGCATCATGTGGGGGGGGAAGGAACAGGCACCGCAGGGACAGGATGGCGAAGGGTAGGCGTTGTGGGTGCAGGGATGGAGGACTCCACCACAGGGGGTGGGGCAGGGCCAAAGGTGGACTCTAGGAGCTCGCTGCACACCTTAGCAAGGTCCTCCAGGGAATCCCCTGCACCCGAAGGAACCACAGGCCCCAAGGAGGGGGAGGGGTCAGAGGGATGGGTCGCAGCACCACTGGGGGAGGGTGTGGACTCGGGGGGGGGGGGGGGAATCAACCACCCTGACCGTGGACTTCCTTGACCGCTTGCGTCACTGTGGGGCTCAGGGACAGAGCGGCCATGAAGGAGTCTTTGGGGGAGATGTGGCCAGGAGAGCTGAGGGGAGGGGATTTGGAGGGAGTGGATTTGGTGGAATGCGGACTCCCACTCTGGCTGCGTGTCACACGTTTGCCCCCCGACCCAGTGGGTGTGCCTACTTCACCCTGTGTGTGCGTGTCAGGAGGTGTGCGGTGGACCTTCCCTGCTGGTGTGGTGCCTGTGTGTGTTGTGGTGGGTGCATGCTGATGTCTGGGTGTACGTGGGACAGGCATGGGAGTGGGAAGTGTGGATGGGGCAGGGGTAGGGGATGGGACGTAGCGCTGCAGGAGACCCACTGCTGCAGTCAGTGTCGAGTCGATCGACCTCAGCAAGCTGCGTTGCTCAGCCTGCGATGAGTGAATGCCCTCTAAGTATGCCTCCATGTTGTTGAGGACCTGGCTGTGGCCATGGAGGACATTAAGGATCGCAGCCTGACCAATCTGCAACTGCCGCTGAATGTCCACAGACTCGGCATTGGCGGCAGCAGTGGAGACAGGGGCAGGGGGTGTGGTGCCTGGCATTAAGGAGACATGCGGTGACTGGGCACGCTGGGAAGGGACACGAGCAAGTGGGAGGCGGCTGATGGCAATGGAGGGGGCGGGGCGAGATGTAGTGCTGCTGTCAGATGGTGGTGCAGCCACCGCCCACTCGGAGAGATCATCCTCGGACCAGGCAGCTTCATACTCTGTTGTGCCAATCGCCTCAGTCCCACTCGATGTGCCAGCCACGATGTCACCGCTGGCACTGGTGCTCTGTCCCTCTGCTTCGTCTGTGCCCATGTCTCCCTCTGTGTCCCCCGACGATGCTGTGGGCAGGGTGAAGAGACAGAAATTAATCATACACCTGTATACATATGTCACATGAGTCCAATCTACATAGGTTGCAGTGCATAGCCTGAAACAAAAGAAGAGTTACATCTACAAAACAAGGTACATATGTAGGGCATGCAAGACACAGTTGTTTGACCCACCATGCCACTGAAAAACTATGGAGAGCATGACACAATAGCAAATGAGATGAAATGGAATTTTGACTGAGGAGCAAGGCCCTGGGGACAATCCAGCACTGCATCTGCACCACACAGCGTGGCAGGAAATAGGGATGAGCAGGGACCATAGCCAGGAACTAGAGGCACATGCAGCATAGGTAATACTGAAAACATGCCCACCCTGACTGGCTCACTGCACCTTGAGTGTATGTCCAGACAAACATCACACACTGGCCAGTCCTAGCAAGGAGATTTCTGGTTTTGACATGTAGGCCATGGCCGCACCACCCACCCCCTACATGAGACAATTCTTTGGAGACACAGGAAGCACTTACATCTCTTAGTCTGGGTGAAATACACATGGGATGCAAAACTTCAATATTGCACACAAAATACCCAAGGTGCGCCTGTTCAAATAATCATGTACAAATGGGCATCATCAGATGATTGTAACAAGACACACAGGCAATGGCCACCGTGAGTAGGAAAATCAGGTCAGGCTGTACAGTGGACACTTGTACTACATTTCACGTCAATATACATTGGGCCAGGGGACAATGGCACTGAGCACAACCTATGCTGTAGACACAGAGCTTGTCGACATTTTCAGATTACACACATACCTAGGAAAATATGCCCCTGGGGACAGTAGTGGCCACACAACTCCATGCTCCTGAATGGGAATGACTGCAACACACGCTACTATCCCTGCACTATGCGTACCGCACACTCATGCACATCATGTCACAGGCCACCACATAGGACATGCGTGCTGTAAGGCCTCACACTTGAGAGACTAACTCCCATGTCTGGACTCAGCATTAGTGCCAACTGACATGGAACCCACAAGTCCAGAACTGGACAGGGCACAGGCAAGGTCCCAAAACCTGTTACACACCACCCCCACACATGATGCTGCAGGCATAGTACACGTGGAGAAGGTGCCAGGCTACATAACCTTGTGAAGGAGTGACTACACACAGACCAGGGAACACATTGCAAGGAGGGGACGGGAGGCAGGAGAGCACTGCAATACTGTGGGTAACAGGATCTGCACAGAACCATTAAACCCTGGCAGTGTATCCATGGAACAGTGCACTTACAAATGCTGGTGAAACACAACAAACGCACATGTACCTACCCCCTTCCTGCTGCTGCATCTCCTCTAAGCGCCTGTCCAAGTCTGGAAATACCACCGCTGTTGGACAGGCCACACGAAGGGCTTGCTCCCTCCCCGCATGACAGGGCCCAAGCCCCGGCCCGCCAGGTGTGACCCACAAGAATCACCCGCACCCCGTCTCCCGACGGAACACCTGCCCCCGGACCTCCATGTGTCACGGGACCGAACCACCACCGACTTCCCCGGCCGGATCAAGCCGCCATCTTGGGCCCTGCGCCACGAGGCCGCGTGGCCTCCATCCGACCCCAACCCTGGGCCTGGCCGGCCCCGACATCCCGGCACCACCATCCACCCAGGAGGTGAGCGGACCACTTGGCAGGTCAATGGGAGAACGAAGCGTCAAGGGCTCTCCCCCGCCAGGTGCCGATCGCCTCCAGCTCCCCCAGGCGCTGGCTCCACCCCCTGCTGGGTGTCTGGACACCTTCATCCCGGACCATCCGACCTCCAAGTGCGAGGGTCCGGACATCAAAGGGCGCCAGCCCTATAACTGGAACAGCTCCGGAGCAGGAAGGCAGTTGTATCCTGGAGTCGAGAGACACCGAGAGAACTCAGCCTTGACGGACTACTGGCGCTGCCGTAGCCCTACCTTGTGAACCATCATCCTGCCTGCTGGCGCTGCCGCGGCCTTCTGCAACATCCATCCTCGTGGGGACCTGCTGGCGCTGCCGCGGCCCGTTGTAACGACCATCTTCACCGGGACCTGCTGGCGCTGCCGCGGACCGTGTACCGACCATCTTCACCGGGACCTGCTGGCGCTGCCGCGGACCGTGTACCGACCATCTTCACCGGGACCTGCTGGCACTGCCGCGGCCCGTCCCAGCTAGAACACCAAGCTCGAGGATTGAGAGCTATCCACCATACCATCACACCTACCCGAAGGGTAACCAGACTGTCCCGCTACCCCCTTTCCCCCATCTTGAGAGACTTGAATCGAGGGGACCCCTGAGTCCAGACCTCCTTGTACCATTTCATCGTACCTAAGAAATTGCCTATAAAGAACGCTAATTCTTCTCCTTGTGTGGTATCTGTCTGTGGGGGGGAAGTTATTTATCTGTACGATCGCTGGAGACGGCTCTCCCCGGAGACCTCTCCCCTTGTCCTCGGCCGACCCTCCCGGTCCGTCTAACATTGGTGGCCAGCGGCGCGATCCGAATCAACCCGTAATCGTACAGAGAGTAGATCACCCCACGACAAAACCACGATGTCAGCCAAAGATAGCGGTTCCACTGAAAAGTTCCAAATTGATAAGTTGGAAGAATATAGCCACCGCGAACTTAAACAATTCTGCATGGAACTAGGCATTGCTACCACCGGCCTGAGTACCAAAGACGATTTAAAGCGCGCCCTTGAGTCGTGGACGGAAAATGGGGTTACCGGATCCCCCGACCAAAACAGTGTCGTACCAGAGGGGAACGCCACGGCTCCCGAGGAGCGGGGAACGGGCCTCTCGCAGGAGGAAATCCAAGAAAGAGAAAGAACCAGATTACATGAGTTAGAAATGGCACGACTCAAGATGGACGGTGAACTAAAGTTAGCCGAGCAGAAACTAAATCTAGAACATCTGCGGCTCCGAGAAGAACGGGAAGAAAAACAGAGGCAGAGAGAGCTCGAGGAAAAAAGAATAACACTCGAACACGAGCGCAAACTGGCGGAAATAGAACTCCGGAAACAAAATAAAGAACCGGGGGTGCCTGAGCGACCGCACACCCCGGGAGCAACCGAGAAAAAAGTCCACATCCCCAAGGATGTTGTCCGAGAATATGTCCGAGAGGACGACATACAACAGTGGTTCAAGGCCTACGAGATCGCCATGACCTCCCACCGGATCGACCGAAGTGATTGGGGAGCCGGACTATGGGGGAGGTTCATCAACGAAGGCCGCGATGCCCTATTGCAGCTCCCAGATCACCAAATGTCGTCCTACGACCACATGAAGGCTGCCCTCCTCACCCGCTACGGCCTCACACCCGAGATGTACCGCCAGAGGTTCAGAGACTGCACCCGGATCCCGGGTACAACTTGGGTGGAGTACGTCAACTATTTCAGCCGGGCCTTCGTGGGTTGGATAAAGGGGAGCCATGTAACAACCTACGAGCAACTCTTTAACCTTATAGAATGGGAACACCTGTCAAACAACTGTTTCGTCGAGCTCAGGCAGCACCTCCTCGACAGTAAGTTGACTGACCCCCGGCAACTCGCCGCTGAAGCTGACCGATGGGAAAGCACCCGAGTGGGCCGGAGAGGACCACACGAGCAAAACCGAAACAACCAGGGTCAGCACCGTCCCCGAGGAGGAGGAGGCCAGGGGCGAGGGAGAGACACCATCCCGGCAACCCCCGTGGCCAGCACCCCGCCCCCGGCCGGCCGGGGCAACCCCCCGATGCGTCCGGGGTTCCGAGCCAACGTCACGTGCCACCGATGCCAGCGAGTCGGCCAATACGCCAATGACCCGAGCTGCCCGCAGAACCAAACACCAAAGCCCCGCCAGGTAGCCGCCGCCGCCCTGGGGGAAGAACGACTATCAGAGGAACAGGAAGAGTATGAGCCGGCCCAGCAAGAATGGGAACCGGCCGCCATGGTTCTAGCGTGCCTAGGGGGAAAAGACATGGTCCCGCGGGCTCCCCTACCCGCCAACACCAGGAAATACGGTCAGTGGGTGACCATTAATGGGCATCGGGCCGAGGCCTTACGTGACACAGGCGCCAGTGTGACGGCCGTCCGCTGTCACCTTGTGAAGCCCGAGCAGATCCTGCCGAACATTCTCTGCCCCGTCCGCTCAGCCGACAATTCCGAAAGTCTGTGTCAAATGGCCTGCGTCCCCTTCGAATGGGGAGGGGTCTCCGGCCTGTTGAAAGTGACGGTCCGGGATGATGCCCCCGTGGACTGCCACCTGGGGAATGACCTTGAGAGTTCCCCGTGGGCCACCGTCGAGAGAAGAGAGCACCTGGGGATGCTGGGCCTCCCGGACTGGGCCTGCGTAACCACCCGGTCCATGGCCGCCCGTGCCATCCCCCGTTCAGAAGAACCGGAATGGCCAGCACCTCCGCCCCCGGTCGCCCCAGTAGAAGACAACGACGAGGCCAACCCCCCGGAACCAACGACCGAAGGGGACGCGCACCCCCAGGACTTTCCCGGCCTGGCTCAGTGGCGTCAAGAAGGGGGGCCCACCCAAGAACAGTTCCGCCAGGAGCAAAAGACCTGCCCCTCCCTCGAGGGACTCCGCCAACAAGCCAGCGCCCAGAGCGCAGGGGTGTTGGACAGGCCACACGAAGGGCTTGCTCCCTCCCCGCATGACAGGGCCCACGCCCCGGCCCGCCAGGCGTGACCCACGAAAATCACCCGCACCCCGTCTCCCGACGGAACTCCTGCCCTCGGACCTCCATGTATCACGGGCCCCAGCCACCTCCGGCTCCCCCGGCCGGGTCAAGCCGCCATCTTGGGCCCTGCGCCACGAGGCCGCGTGGCCTTCACCCGACCCTAACCCTGGGCCTGGCCGGCCCCGACATCCCGGCACCACCATCCACCCAGGAGGTGAGCGGACCACTTGGCAGGTCAATGGGGGAACGAAGCGTCAAGGGCTCTCCCCCGCCAGGTGCCGATCGCCTCCAGCTTCCCCAGGCGCTGGCTCCACCCCCTGCTGGGTGTCTGGACACCTTCATCCCGAACCCTCCGACCTCCAAGTGCGAGGGTCCGGACATCAAAGGGCGCCTGCCCTATAACTGGAGCAGCTCCGGGGCAGGAAGGCAGTTGTATCCTGGAGTCGAGAGACACCGAGAGAACTCAGCCTTGACGGACTACTGGTGCTGCCGTAGCCCTATCTTGCGAACTATCGTCCTGCCTGCTGGCGCTGCCGCGGCCTTCTGCAACATCCATCCTCGTCGGGACCTGCTGGCGCTGCCGCGGCCCGTTGCAACGACCATCTTCACCGGGACCTGCTGGCGCTGCCGCGGACCGTACATCGACCATCTTCACCGGGACCTGCTGGCGCTGCCGCGGACCGTGTATCGACCATCTCTACCGGGACCTGCTGGCGCTGCCGCGGCCCGTACCAGCTAAACCACCAAGCTCGAGGATTGTGAGCTACCCATCAGACCATCTCAACTACCAGACTGGTAACCAGACTGTCCCGCTACCCCCTTTCCCTACCTTGAGAGACTTGAATCGAGGGGACCCCTGAGTCCAGACCTCCTTGTACCATTCCATCGTACCTTAAGAAGTGCTTATAAAGAACGCTAAATCTTGTCCTTGTGTGGTATCTGTCTGTGGGGGGGAAGTTATTTGTCTGTACGATCGCTGGAGACGGCTCTCCCCGGAGACCTCTCCCCCTGTCCTCGGCCGACCCTCCCGGTCCGTCTAACATTGGTGGCCAGCGGCGCGATCCGAATCAACGCGTAATCGTACAGAGAGTAGCTCACCCCACAACAAAAACCACGATGTCAGCCAAAGATAGCGGTTCCACTGAAAAGTTCCAAATGGATAAGTTGGAAGAATATAGCCACCGCGAACTTAAACAATTCTGCATGGAACTAGGCATTGCTACCACCGGCCTGAGTACCAAAGACGATTTGAAGCGCGCCCTTGAGTCGTGGGCAGAAACTGGGATCACCGGATCCTCCGACCAAAACAGTGTCGCACCAGAGGGGAACGCCACGGCTCCCGAGGAGCGGGGAACGGGCCTCTCGCAGGAGGAGATCCAAGAAAGAGAAAGAACCAGATTACACGAGTTGGAAATGGCACGACTCAAGATGGACGGTGAACTAAAGTTAGCCGAGCAGAAACTAAATCTAGAGCATATGCGGCTCCGAGAAGAACGAGAAGAAAAGCAGAGACAGAGAGAGCTTGAGGAAAAAAGAATAACACTCGAACACGAGCGCAAACTGGCGGAAATAGAACTTCGGAAACAGAATAAAGAACCGGGGGTGCCTGAGCGACCGCACACCCCGGGGCCAACCGAGAAAAAAGTCCACATCCCCAAGGATGTTGTCCGAGAGTATGTCCGAGAAGACGACATACAACAGTGGTTCAAAGCCTACGAGATCGCCATGACCTCGGACCGGATCGACCGGAGTGATTGGGGAGCCGGACTATGGGGGAGGTTCGTCAACGAAGGTCGCGATGCCCTGTTGCAGCTCCCCGATCACCAAATGTCGTCCTACGACCACATGAAGGCTGCCCTCCTCACCCGCTACGGCCTCACACCCGAGATGTACCGCCAGAGGTTCAGAGATTGCACCCGGATCCCGGGTACAACTTGGGTGGAGTACGTTAACTATTTCAGCCGAGCCTTCGAGGGTTGGATCAAGGGGAGCCATGTCACGACCTACGAACAACTCTTTAACCTTATGGTATGGGAACACCTGTCGAACAACTGTTTCGTCGAGCTCAGGCAGCACCTCCTCGACAGTAAATTGACTGACCCCCGGCAGCTCGCCGCCGAGGCTGACCGATGGGAAAGCACCCGAGTGGGCCGGAGAGGGCCACACGAGCAAAACCGAAACAACCAAGGCCAGCACCGTCCTCGGGGAGGAGGAGGAGGCCAGGGGCGAGGGAGAGACGCCCTACCGGCAACACCCGTGGCCAGCACCCCGCCTCCGGCCGGCCGGGGCAACCCCCCGATGCGTCCTGGGTACCGAGCCAACGTCACGTGCCACCGATGCCAGCGAGTCGGCCATTACGCCAATGACCCGAGCTGCCCGCAGAACCAAACGCCCAAGCCCCGCCAGGTAGCTGCCGCCGCCCTGGGGGAAGAGCGACTATCAGAGGAACAGGAAGAGTATGAGCCGGCCCAGCAAGAGTGGGAACCGGCCGCCATGGTCCTGGCGTGCCTAGGGGGAAAAGACATGGTCCCGCGGGCTCCCCTACCCGCTAACACCAGGAAATACGGTCAGTGGGTGACCATTAATGGACATCGGGCCGAGGCCTTGCGTGACACAGGCGCCAGTGTGACGGCCGTCCGCTGTCACCTGGTGAAGCCCGAGCAGATCCTGCCGAACATTCTCTGCCCCGTCCGCTCAGCCGACAATTCTGAAAGTCTGTGTCAAATGGCCTGCGTCCCATTCGAATGGGGAGGGGTCTCCGGCCTGTTGAAAGTGACGGTCCGGGATGATGCCCCCGTGGACTGCCTCCTGGGGAATGACCTCGAGAGTTCCCCGTGGGCCACCGTAGAGAGAAGAGAGCACCTGGGGATGCTGGGCCTCCCGGACTGGGCCTGCATAACCACCCGGTCCATGGCCGCCCGGGCCGTCCCCCGATCAGAAGAACCGGAATGGCCAGCACCTCCGCCCCCGGTCGCCCCAGTAGGAGACAACGACGAGGCCAACCCCACGGAACCGACGACCGAAGGGGACGCGCCACCCCCGGACTTTCCCGGCCTGGCTCAGTGGCGTCAAGAAGGGGGGCCCACTCAAGAACAGTTCCGCCAGGAACAAAAGACCTGCCCCTCCCTCGAGGGACTCCGCCAACAAGCCAGCGCCCAGAGCGCAGGGGACTCCACCGGATCTCACTGGGTCTACTGGGATAACGACCTGCTATACAGCGAACAAAGAATCGTGGAGCTAGGGGCCGGTCGAGTGCTGGTGGTACCTCTCCGCTTCAGAGACTTCCTGCTCAACCTGGCCCACGATGTCCCCCTGGCTGGACACCTGGGCCAGGACAAAACTTACAGTCGCCTAGTGACCCACTTTTTCCGGCCGAAGATGAGGAATGACGTCCTGAACCACTGCCGGTCCTGCCCCACGTGCCAAGCCAGCGGGAAGAGTGGCCGTAAGCTGAAAGCCCCTCTGCAACCCTTCCCAGTGGTCACCACCCCGTTCGAGAGGGTAGGAATAGACATTGTGGGGCCCCTGGACCCCCGCACGGCACAAGGACACAGGTTCATCCTGGTACTGGTGGACCACGCCACCCGCTACCCCGAGGCGGTGCCCCTACGAACTGTGACAGCTCCGGTGGTTGGCCGGGCCCTGATGGGGATCTTCTCCCGGGTGGGCTTCCCCCGAGAAGTCGTCAGCGACCGAGGCACGAACTTCATCTCCAAATACATGAAGTCCCTCTGGCAACAATGCGGGGTCACCTACAGATTCACGACCCCCTATCACCCCCAGGGGAACGGACTGGTGGAACGATTCAACCGCACTCTCAAGGGGATGATTGGGGGATTGGAAGAGCCCCTCCGTCGCCAGTGGGATGTACTACTCCCGTGCCTCCTCTTCGCCTACCGAGAAGTTCCCCAGAAGTCCCTCGGTTTTAGCCCTTTCGAACTCCTGTACGGGCACCCTGTGCGAGGGCCCCTCAGCCTAGTCAAAGAAGGTTGGGAGATGGCCCCCCTAAAGACCCCTCCAGATGTCTTCAAGTACCTCCTGGCCCTACGCAATCAGACCCGGCGCTTCAGGGAGATGGCCAGGGCGAACCTCGAGGCCAGCCAGGAAGACATGAAGAGATGGTATGACCACAATGCCTCCTCCGTCGAGTTCGAGCCTGGTCAGCAAGTGTGGGTGATGTCCCCCACCGAACCATGTGCCTTGCAAGATAAGTGGACAGGGCCCTTCAAAGTGGTCGAGCGCAAAAGCCCCGTCACTTACCTCATCGACATGGGGACCCCCCGGAACCCCCTTCGGGTCCTCCACACCAACAGACTCAAACCACACTTTGTGCGCTCAGAACTCAGCCTCCTGATGGCTACGGACAGTGGGGCAGAGGAAGACTCCGAACCCCTCCCGGATCTCCTGAAGACTCAGGAGAAGGACGGTTCCGTGGACGGGGTCTGGCTCTCTGATGCACTCACCCCGGAGCAACGCCAGAGCTGCCGGGACCTCCTGCTGCGGTTCGCTACACTGTTCTCCCTCACCCCCGGGGTCACCCCTTGGTGTTTGCACGACGTGGACACCGGGGACAGTCCCCCTATCCGACACCGGGCCTACCGCGTACCAGATCGGGTACGGGCCTGCATACAAGAGGAAGTGGCCAGAATGCTCACGATCGGGGTCATCGAGCCCTCGGACAGTCCCTGGGCCAGCCCGGTTGTATTAGTCCCCAAAGCCGCTGCTCCCGGCACCACACCTGAACTGAGATTCTGCGTCGACTACCGGGGCTTGAACGCTGTCACCCGGACCGACGCTCCTCCTATCCCCCGAGCGGACGAATTGATCGACCGGCTGGGGGCCGCCCGCTACCTCAGTATCTTCGACCTAACAGCGGGCTACTGGCAGATCGGTCTCACACCCCGGGCTCAGGAACGGTCAGCCTTCTCTACCCCCGATGGCCACTACCAATTCAAGGTCATGCCCTTCGGCATGAAGAACGCCCCCGCCACGTTTCAACGCCTTGTGAACCAGGTCTTGGCGGGGCTCGAAGAGTTCAGCGCTGCCTACCTGGACGATATCGCTGTATACAGCCGCCACTGGTCCGACCACCTCCTCCACCTCCAAGAGGTCCTACAGGCCCTCCAGCGGGCCGGCCTCACGATTAAGGCCGGCAAATGCCAAATTGGTCAAGGGTCCGTGACCTACCTTGGGCACCAGGTGGGAAGCGGGCTGGTGGCCCCGCTGCAACTTAAAATTGCTGCCATCCAGTCCTGGCAGCCCCCCGTCACCCAGACCGAGGTCCGAGCCTTCTTGGGGCTCACCGGCTACTACCGGCGGTTCGTGAAGGACTACGGCAGCATCGTGGGGCCCCTCACGGGTCTCACGTCCAAAAACCAACCAAAGCGGATTAACTGGACCCCCGATTGTCAAGCGGCCTTCGAGAAGCTGAAGGCCGCCCTGTGCACCGCCCCTGTGCTCCAGGCCCCCGATTACAGTCGGGAATTCGTGGTACAGACAGACGCCTCCGACCACGGCATCGGAGCGGTTCTTTCCCAATTGAACCCCGAAGGTCATGACCAGCCGGTGGCCTTCATCAGCCGACGTCTCCTGGCCCGAGAACAGCGCTGGAGCACAATTGAGAGGGAGGCCTTCGCAGTGGTGTGGGCCCTCAAAAAGCTCCGGCCCTATCTCTTCGGTACCCACTTCCGGGTACAAACCGACCATCGACCCCTGCAGTGGCTGATGCAGATGCGGGGGGAGAACCCAAAACTATTGCGCTGGTCCATCTCCCTGCAGGGAATGGACTTCACCGTGGAGCACCGACCGGGCCAAGACCGCGCCAACGCAGATGGCCTGTCACGCTTTTTCCGCCTCGACGAGGAGAGTCCCCAAGAAGATGGGTGACTCTCCCCGCCTTCAGCTGGGGGGGACGCATGTTGGACAGGCCACACGAAGGGCTTGCTCCCTCCCCGCATGACAGGGCCCACGCCCCGGCCCGCCAGGCGTGACCCACGAAAATCACCCGCACCCCGTCTCCCGACGGAACTCCTGCCCTCGGACCTCCATCTATCACGGGCCCCAGCCACCTCCGGCTCCCCCGGCCGGGTCAAGCCGCCTTCTTGGGCCCTGCGCCACGAGGCCGCGTGGCCTTCACCCGACCCTAACCCTGGGCCTGGCCGGCCCCGACATCCCGGCACCACCATCCACCCAGGAGGTGAGCGGACCACTTGGCAGGTCAATGGGGGAACGAAGCGTCAAGGGCTCTCCCCCGCCAGGTGCCGATCGCCTCCAGCTTCCCCAGGCGCTGGCTCCACCCCCTGCTGGGTGTCTGGACACCTTCATCCCGGACCCTCCGACCTCCACGTGCGAGGGTCCGGACATCAAAGGGCGCCTGCCCTATAACTGGAGCAGCTCCGGGGCAGGAAGGCAGTTGTATCCTGAAGTCGAGAGACACCGAGAGAACTCAGCCTTGACGGACTACTGGCGCTGCCGTAGCCCTATCTTGCGAACTATCGTCCTGCCTGCTGGCGCTGCCGCGGCCTTCTGCAACATCCATCCTCGTCGGGACCTGCTGGCGCTGCCGCGGCCCGTTGCAACGACCATCTTCACCGGGACCTGCTGGCGCTGCCGCGGACCGTACATCGACCATCTTCACCGGGACCTGCTGGCGCTGCCGCGGACCGTGTATCGACCATCTCTACCGGGACCTGCTGGCGCTGCCGCGGCCCGTACCAGCTAAACCACCAAGCTCGAGGATTGTGAGCTACCCATCAGACCATCTCAACTACCAGACTGGTAACCAGACTGTCCCGCTACCCCCTTTCCCTACCTTGAGAGACTTGAATCGAGGGGACCCCTGAGTCCAGACCTCCTTGTACCATTCCATCGTACCTTAAGAAGTGCTTATAAAGAACGCTAAATCTTCTCCTTGTGTGGTATCTGTCTGTGGGGGGGAAGTTATTTGTCTGTACGATCGCTGGAGACGGCTCTCCCCGGAGACCTCTCCCCCTGTCCTCGGCCGACCCTCCCGGTCCGTCTAACAAGGGGACTCCACCGGAACTCACTGGGTCTACTGGGACAACGACCTGCTATACAGCGAACAAAGAATCGCAGAACTAGGGGCCGGTCGAGTACTGGTGGTACCTCTCCGCTTCAGAGACTTCCTGCTCAACCTGGCCCACGATGTCCCCCTGGCTGGACACCTGGGCCAGGACAAAACTTACAGTCGCCTAGTGACCCACTTTTTCTGGCCGAAGATGCGGAACGACGTCCTGAACCACTGCCGGTCCTGCCCCACGTGCCAGGCCAGCGGGAAGTGCGGCCGTAAGCTGAAAGCCCCTCTGCAACCCTTCCCAGTGGTCACCACCCCGTTCGAGAGGGTAGGAATAGACATTGTGGGGCCCCTGGACCCCCGCACGGCACAAGGGCATAGGTTCATCCTGGTACTGGTGGACCACGCCACCAGCTACCCCGAGGCGGTGCCCCTACGAACTGTAACAGCTCCGGTGGTTGGCCGGGCCCTAATGGGGATCTTCTCCCGGGTGGGCTTCCCCCGAGAAGTCGTCAGCGACCGAGGCACGAACTTTATCTCAAAATATATGAAGTCCCTCTGGCAACAGTGCGGGGTCACCTACCGATTCACGACCCCCTATCACCCCCAAGGGAACGGACTAGTGGAGCGATTCAACGCACCCTCAAGGGGATGATTGGGGGATTGGAAGAGGCCCTCCGTCGCCAGTGGGATGTACTACTCCCGTGCCTCCTCTTCGCCTACCGAGAAGTCCCCCAGAAGTCCCTCGGCTTTAGCCCTTTTGAACTCTTGTACGGGCACCCTGTGCGGGGGCCCCTCAGCCTAGTCAAAGAAGGTTGGGAGATGGCCCCCCTAAAGACCCCTCCAGACGTCTACAAGTATCTAATGGCCCTACGCAATCAGACCCGGCGCTTCAGGGAGATGACCAAGGCGAACCTCGAGGCCAGTCAGGAGGACATGAAAAGATGGTACGATCACAATGCCTCCTCCGTCGAGTTCGAACCTGGTCAACAAGTGTGGGTGATGTCCCCCACCGAACCCTGTGCCTTGCAAGATAAGTGGACGGGGCCCTTCAAAGTGGTCGAGCGCAAAAGCCCCGTCACTTACCTCATCGACATGGGGACCCCCCGGAACCCCCTTCGGGTCCTCCACACCAACCGACTCAAACCACACTTTGTGCGCTCAGAACTCAGCCTCCTGATGGCTACGGACAGTGGGGCAGAGGAGGACTCCAAACCGCTCCCGTATCTCCTGAGGACTCAGGAGAACGACGGTTCCGTGGACGGGGTCCGGCTCTCCGATGCCCTCACCCCCGAGCAACGCCAGGGCTGCCGGGACCTCCTGCTACGGTTCGCTACACTGTTCTCCCTCACCCCCGGGATCACCCCTTGGTGCTTGCACGACGTAGACACCGGGGACAGTCCCCCTATCCGACACCGGGCCTACCGCGTACCAGATCGGGTACGGGCCTGCATCCAAGAAGAAGTGGCCAAAATGCTCACGATCGGGGTCATCGAGCCCTCGGACAGCCCCTGGGCCAGCCCGGTTGTACTGGTTCCCAAAGCCGCTGCCCCCGGCACCACACCTGAACTGAGATTCTGCGTCGACTACCGGGGCTTGAACGCTGTCACCCGGACCGACGCTCATCCTATCCCCCGAGCGGATGAATTGATCGACCGGCTGGGGGCCGCCCGCTACCTCAGCATCTTCGACCTAACAGCGGGCTACTGGCAGATCGGTCTCACCCCCCGGGCTCAGGAACGGTCCGCCTTCTCTACCCCCGATGGACACTACCACTTCAAGGTCATGCCCTTCGGCTTGAAGAATGCCCCCGCTACGTTTCAACGTCTGGTGAACCAGGTCTTGGCGGGGCTCGAAGAATTCAGCGCCGCCTACCTGGACGATATCGCTGTGTACAGCCGCCACTGGTCCGACCACCTCCTCCACCTCCAAGAGGTCCTGCAGGCCCTCCAGCGGGCCGGCCTCACGATTAAGGCTGGCAAATGTCAAATTGGTCAAGGGTCCGTGACCTACCTCGGACACCAGGTAGGAAGCGGGCTGGTGGCCCCGCTGCAACTTAAAATTGCTGCCATCCAGTCCTGGCAGCCCCCCGTCACCCAGACCGAGGTCCGAGCCTTCTTGGGGCTCACCGGCTACTACCGGCGGTTCGTGAGGGACTACGGCAGCATTGTGGGGCCCCTCACGGGTCTCACGTCCAAAAACCAGCCGAAGCGGATCAACTGGACTCCTGACTGTCAAGCGGCCTTCGAAAAGCTGAAGGCCGCCCTGTGCACCGCCCCTGTGCTCCAGGCCCCCGATTACAGTCGGGAATTCATTGTACAGACAGACGCCTCCGACCACGGCATCGGAGCAGTTCTTTCCCAACTGAACCCCGAGGGTCATGACCAGCCGGTGGCCTTCATCAGCAGACGCCTCCTGGCCCGAGAACAGCTCTGGAGCACAATCGAGAGGGAGGCCTTCGCCGTGGTGTGGGCCCTCAAAAAGCTCCGGCCCTATCTCTTCGGTACCCACTTCCGGGTACAAACCGACCATCGACCCCTGCAGTGGCTGATGCAGATGCGGGGGGAGAACCCAAAACTATTGCGCTGGTCCATCTCCCTGCAAGGAATGGACTTTACCGTAGAACACCGACCGGGCCAAGACCACGCCAACGCAGACGGCCTGTCACGCTTTTTCCGCCTCGACGAGGAGAGTCCCCAGGAAGATGGGTGACTCTCCCCGCCTTCAGCTGGGGGGGACGCATGTTGGACAGACCACACGAAGGGCTTGCTCCCTCCCCGCATGACAGGGCCCAAGCCCCGGCCCGCCAGGTGTGACCCACAAGAATCACCCGCACCCCGTCTCCCGACGGAACTCCTGCCCCCGGACCTCCATGTGTCACGGGACCGAACCACCACCGACTTCCCCGGCCGGATCAAGCCGCCATCTTGGGCCCTGCGCCACGAGGCCGCGTGGCCTCCATCCGACCCCAACCCTGGGCCTGGCCGGCCCCGACATCCCGGCACCACCATCCACCCAGGAGGTGAGCGGACCACTTGGCAGGTCAATGGGAGAACGAAGCGTCAAGGGCTCTCCCCCGCCAGGTGCCGATCGCCTCCAGCTCCCCCAGGCGCTGGCTCCACCCCCTGCTGGGTGTCTGGACACCTTCATCCCGGACCCTCCGACCTCCAAGTGCGAGGGTCCGGACATCAAAGGGCGCCAGCCCTATAACTGGAACAGCTCCGGAGCAGGAAGGCAGTTGTATCCTGGAGTCGAGAGACACCGAGAGAACTCAGCCTTGACGGACTACTGGCGCTGCCGTAGCCCTACCTTGTGAACCATCATCCTGCCTGCTGGCGCTGCCGCGGCCTTCTGCAACATCCATCCTCGTGGGGACCTGCTGGCGCTGCCGCGGCCCGTTGTAACGACCATCTTCACCGGGACCTGCTGGCGCTGCCGCGGACCGTGTACCGACCATCTTCACCGGGACCTGCTGGCACTGCCGCGGCCCGTCCCAGCTAGAACACCAAGCTCGAGGATTGAGAGCTATCCACCATACCATCACACCTACCCGAAGGGTAACCAGACTGTCCCGCTACCCCCTTTCCCCCATCTTGAGAGACTTAAATCGAGGGGACCCCTGAGTCCAGACCTCCTTGTACCATTTCATCGTACCTAAGAAATTGCCTATAAAGAACGCTAATTCTTCTCCTTGTGTGGTATCTGTCTGTGGGGGGGAAGTTATTTATCTGTACGATCGCTGGAGACGGCTCTCCCCTTGTCCTCGGCCGACCCTCCCGGTCCGTCTAACAACCGCCAGCACATGCTTGTGGATGTGGGAGAGACGGCGGCGCCCGCGGTTCTTATGGCTCTCAGGTGATTCCCCCAGCAGGACCCGTGCGATCCTCCGCGTCCAGCACCGGATATCCTGCCAGCGTTTCCTCACCTGGGACAGGCGCCGCTTCCGACCATCCGCACTCCTCACGGCGCTGACGGCGGTCAGCCATATCTGCTCCTTGGCAGAGGCGTCTACCTGTGAGGATGAACAAGTGACACTACATCAATACACCTGCAACATGTCACAGAGACACATATGAGAAGGAATTAGCTGGTTACAACAAGGAATGTCATGCAGCCAACGCATTGCACCTTTGCCATAGGGACATTCTCCTCTGGGGAAGGGCAAAAGCAGTACGTGCCAGTGAAAGTACACAGGTGGAATGAGGGCAAAGACACAATCAATGATCAAGGCTCACACTGTGCATCACACCCACCCCTCCTGCGTCTAGGCACTGCTGGGAGGACTCTGCACACACCCCTCCTGTCTCTGGGCACTGCTGGGAGGACTCTGCACCCACCCCTCCTGTCTCAGGGCACTGCTGGGAGGACTCTGCACACACCCCTCCTGTCTCTGGGCACTGCTGGGAGGACTCTGCACCCACCCCTCCTGTCTCTGGGCACTGCTGGGAGGACTCTGCACCCACCCCTCCTGTCTCTGGGCACTGCTGGGAGGACTCTGCACCCACCCCTCCTGTCTCTGGGCACTGCTGGGAGGACTCTGCACCCACCCCTCCTGTCTCTGGGCACTGCTGGGAGGACTCTGCACACACCCCTCCTGTCTCTGGGCACTGCTGGGAGGACTCTGCACCCACCCCTCCTGTCTCTGGGCACTGCTGGGAGGACTCTGCACACACCCCTCCTGTCTCTGGGCACTGCTGGGAGGACTCTGCACCTACCCCTCCTGTCTCTGGGCACTGCTGGGAGGACTCTGCACACACCCCTCCGGTCTCTGGGCACTGCTGGGAGGACTCTGCACACACCCCTCCTGTCTCTGGGCACTGCTGGGAGGACTCTGCACCCATCCCTCCTGTCTCTGGGCACTGCTGGGAGGACTCTGCACACACCCCTCCTGTCTCTGGGCACTGCTGGGAGGACTCTGCACACACCCCTCCTGTCTCTGGGCACTGCTGGGAGGACTCTGCACACACCCCTCCTGTCTCTGGGCACTGCTGGGAGTGATAGGCACCCACCCCTCCTGTCTCTGGGCACTGCTGGGAGGACTCTGCACACACCCCTCCTGTCTCTGGGCACTGCTGGGAGACATGAGGAATTCCCCCCCCTGGGACCCCCCCTACAGTACATAGCATGTGTGTTACACCTGGACACAATGGCAGAAGTCACAGTCACAAAAAAGGGACACAGTCTGTGCTAGTGGACTCTGCACTCACCTGATAACCTGCTCGCCCATACAGCATGGGGTACTGTGGGAGGATCACATCCAGCAAAGTCAGGTTCTCCTCCAGGGTGAATGGCTGTGACCTCCCCACAGCCCTTGACATGGTTGCAGGGAATCAGTAGCAGCAGCTGGGTCGTGGAATACAAAGATGTGCAGGCAAGTGCTCCCTCATGGGACCTGGCTGCCTTATATCTGCCTTGCTGGCCTATTTCATGCACAGGAGTACAGAGTGATTGGTCACTCACATTTGCATCCTATGTTTCCTCCAATCCCTTCAAACCTAGCACAGTCAGTGGGATCTTATTCTGTTTTTTTCTTCAGCATGATGTCAACCCCACAAACACATTGCAACAAAGTAGATTCATTCCAACTGACTTCTGCTGTGCACCTTCCAGAACAAATTCAAACTTTAAACTTGGTCTCCATGACAACCAGCATGCATGTAGGCCTTAATACTTGTCCCTCATGTGTCCCCTATGTAATTTGGAGCTTCACACACAGGTACGGTGCATTCCGGGGCCCTAGGGCAACCCAAATGCATAGCAACGGCCTGTACACGCGTGCGTACGTTCACTATCACTATGGGTGTCCTCGCGTATGCGTACTCGTAGTGGTACGGCCCGTACACATGCCTGTACGCTCCCTATCACTATGGGTGTCCTCGCGTATGCGTACTCGTAGTGGTACGGGCCGTACACACGCCTGTACGCTCCCTATCACTATGGGTGTCCTCGCGTATGCGTACTCGTAGTGGTACGGGCCGTACACACACCTGTACGCTCCCTATCACTATGGGTGTCCTCGCGTATGCGTACTCGTAGTGCTACGGCCCGTACACACGCCTGTACGCTCCCCATCACTATGGGTGTCCTCGCGTATGCGTACTCGTAGTGATAGTGAGCGTACAGGCGTGTACGGGCCGTACCACTACGAGTACGCATACGCGAGGACACCCATAGTGATAGGGAGCGTACAGGCGTGTGTACGGGCCGTACCACTACGAGTACGCATACGCGAGGACACCCATAGTGATAGTGAGCGTACAGGCGTGTGTACGGGCCGTACCACTACGAGTACGCATACGCAACAACACCTATAGTGATAGTGAACATACGCACGCGTGTACGGGCCGTACCACTATGGGTGTTCTTGCGTATGCGTACTCGTAGTGGTACGGACCGTACACATGCCTGTACGCTCACCATCACTATGGGTACACATACGGCAGCACTCCCATAGTGATACAGGAACGTACACAGGCCCTCTTAGCAGAAGTGCGGTGGTTTTCACACATCACAGTGGTGACAGGCAGCACACAGGAAGGAATAGGGCTGACATACTTGTCCATGGATGGACATCAAGGCATTGTCTGGGCAGTACTACATGTGTGGGGCACAGGTGTGAAAGGCTGTGATGTGGCACATTACTCCTGAGTGGAGAAGGCACCAGATGTATGATGAGATGTGTACATATGTAATGTGTGACGGTGCAATGTGTGCCAGGCATGCCCTTGACTCCTTTGACATGTGTGCATGTCGTACTGCACACTTGGGATGAGCGTCACTGGCATGGCACGGACACCAACACACGGAAGTGTCCCCTGAGGCCCGGTACAGGGGTTACCACACCTGACATGTCACTACACACGGTGCACGATGTGACTATGTCATGTATGTGTGGGGGGTTCCCATTAGGTTGATGTTGGAGCTCCCTCAAAAGCTGCAGCCGTTGCAGCAACCAACATGTGTCTGTGTGTAGATTGACATGGCACACTGTTCCGCACACCATGCCACATGTGGTATCGGATGTGAGGTGCGTATGTATGCATGGGACACGGAGTAGCGTAACAAGGACATGTCTGCATCCTCTCTATGAATGTGTGGTGAGTCATCACATGTACACCTTCATGGCAAGGTGTGTGGGCTGTCCTAGTGTAATGTCATGTGACCTGTGGCTCTAGTGTTCCGCTACCAGTCTCTGCAATCGACATCCTACTTCTGCTGATGTGTGGATGTATGTCACTCCTGTCTTGCGTCTGGCTGTTCATTTGCACTGGGACACAGCTAATCCCATGCCATGGCATGTGGAGGTTCACAATCTCCGTGTGTAGCTGGGTCTTGGTAGGAGTGTCACCTGCCAGCCATACGTGTCCAGGGCATGTAGCACATACCTGACTCCGTATGTAGCATATGTGTATTGACAGATTAACATGTGCTCAGTACAAATAAATTGCTGTTGTTGTGCACTCACTCTTCCTTGTCACTTCCAAATTACTGCAGAGCGCCGCCTCTTGCCCGACCAATTCCGGACTTGGCTGCCATACGGGAGAATGACTGTATCCGGTGCTACCGCTTCCCCCAACAGTTGATTGAGGAGTTGACGGCGAGGCTGGCACCACACCTGCAACCGCTGCACAGGTATCCTACGGCACTGACACCCGAGCTGAAGGTAATGGCAGCCCTACATTTTCTAGCCACGGGTACCTTTCAAAATACCATAGCTCATGTTGGTGGCATGTCCCAGAGCATGTTCTGCCATGTGCTGCATGATTTCTTAGAGGCCATGTTGATTCACCTGGATGACTTCATCCATTTTCCTACCCCAGAAATGTTGACTGGGGTCAAGCGTGGATTCTATGCCCTGGGAGGGATGCCCCATGTCATTGGGTCCATAGATGGGACACATGTGGCTTTGGTACCACCACACGCACAGGAGGTAGCGTACCGGAATCGCAAGCACTACCACTCCATCAATGCCCTTGTGGTGTGTCTGTCCAACATGGTGATTTCACATGTCTGTGCTCGTTTTCCAGGATCAGCACACGATGCCTACATCATGAGGCGTAGCAGGATGCCTGAAATGATGACGCAGCTGCGCAACGAACGAGCATGTGTTGTTGGTGGGTACACTCTGTCTGTCCTGTATTTTGCGTAGACTTCCAGCACGACCGCTTCTCCTGTCCTACTTATGTCCATGTGCTTTCCATGTAGGGGACGCTGGCTATCCCAACATGCCATGGCTGATCACACCTCTCCGCAACCCCATCACGCCGGCCCAGCTCCGCTACAACACCGCCCATGGCCGGACAAGGTGAGTGATAGAGAGGACGTTTGGCCTCCTGAAGAGCCGATTCCGATGCCTCTACAAGACCGGCGGCGCCCTCCCATATGCCCCGGCGAAGGTCTGCAAAATCTTCATGGTCTGCTGCATGCTGCACAACATGGCAGTTGAGAAAGCTGTGCCACTCATCCTGGATCAAGATGACCAGGACCATCAACCCGTGGAGGATGAAGGGCTTGGCAATGGGGCTAGTGATGTGGAGGATGTGGAGCCGCAAGAGGACATCCGGACTCGGCTCATACGCGACTTCTTTGCTTAGTGGTGAGTACCAGTGTCTGAGTGTGCACGCATTGGTCCCCGTGTGGCATGTGTTGCGATGTGTGTCTCCACCTGCATGTATATCACGTGACTCAGAGGTGTGTGTGGATGTGTCACTGGAGTGATGGCGCCAGTGATGGGTGTATTTCCCCAGTCATAATTGTGACCTAGCATGTTGTCATGCATACATGTGTCGAGTATATGCACATGCAAGTGGCTGTGCTTTTTGTGGCTGACTTCTTGTGTGTCTCTCTTCCCAGGTACTTGCGCATGCCATCTGCTGCTTGCATTGTTGTGGCACTGCTATTCCTCATGGACACGTCATCGTGTGCTGACTCAGCGTTACAGGCACGGACACGTTTGGAAGTCTCCTTAGGGTAAGGGATGCATCAGGGGTGTATTGGGTGTGGCAGTTGTTCACGATGTATGCACACTGCCCCTGTGGATGTTTGGTTCCTCTGCAGACATGTTGCATCACCATGGTACACATTACATGCAGCTGGGTACACCTGAATAGATGGTCAGACTCGTTGACAGTCATCAGTGATGGGATTGTGGAATGTGATGATGGCATCAATGTGTGTAACACTGCCCTCGGACACCTACGGTTTGCATTGGCTTGACATGCTGTGGGACTTCCACATCAGCGGATCAATGGTGTATGGCAGGCTCTCCGTGAGCAGCAGGGGGTGTTTAGCTGTTAGCCGAC